>NC_080719.1:1817500-1847500 GCF_019097595.1 Hemibagrus wyckioides
TCTCTCACACACACACACACAGCTCTCTCTCACACACACACACAGCTCTCTCACACACACACACACAGCTCTCTCTCACACACACACACTACTCTCTCTAACACACACACACAGCTCTCTCTCACACACACACACAGCTCTCTCTAACACACACACACAGCTCTCTCTCACACACACACACAGCTCTCTCTAACACACACACACAGCTCTCTCTCACACACACACACAGCTCTCTCTAACACACACACACAGCTCTCTCACACACACACACACACAGCTCTCTCTCACACACACACACAGCTCTCTCTAACACACACACACAGCTCTCTCTCACACACACACACAGCTCTCTCTCACACACACACACAGCTCTCTCTAACACACACACACAGCTCTCTCTCACACACACACACAGCTCTCTCTAACACACACACACAGCTCTCTCTCACACACACACACAGCTCTCTCTAACACACACACACAGCTCTCTCACACACACACACACACAGCTCTCTCTCACACACACACACAGCTCTCTCTAACACACACACACAGCTCTCTCTCTCTCACACACACAGCTCTCTCTCTCTCACACACACAGCTCTCTCTCACACACACACACAGCTCTCTCACACACACACACACACAGCTCTCTCTCACACACACACACACAGCTCTCTCTCACACACACACACAGCTCTCTCTCTCTCACACACACACACAGCTCTCTCACACACACACAGCTCTCTCTCACACACACACACACAGCTCTCTCTCACACACACACACACAGCTCTCTCTCACACACACACACAGCTCTCTCTCTCACACACACAGCTCTCTCTCTCTCACACACACACAGCTCTCTCACACACACACACACAGCTCTCTCTCACACACACACACACAGCTCTCTCTCACACACACACACAGCTCTCTCTCTCTCACACACACACAGCTCTCTCTCACACACACACACACAGCTCTCTCTCACACACACACAGCTCTCTCTCACACACACACACAGCTCTCTCTCTCACACACACAGCTCTCTCTCACACACACACACAGCTCTCTCACACACACACACACAGCTCTCTCTCACACACACACACAGCTCTCTCTCTCACACACACACAGCTCTCTCTCTCACACACACACAGCTCTCTCTCTCATACACACACACAGCTCTCTCTCACACACACACACACACAGCTCTCTCTCTCACACACACAGCTCTCTCTCACACACACACACAGCTCTCTCTCACACACAGCTCTCGCAGATATCTCTGTCATACACACACAGCTCTCTCTCACACACACACAGCTCTCTCTCTCACACACACACAGCTCTCTCTCACACACACACACAGCTCTCTCTCACACACAGCTCTCGCAGATATCTCTGTCATACACACACAGCTCTCTCTCACACACACACAGCTCTCTCTCTCTCACACACACAGCTCTCTCTCTCTCACACACACAGCTCTCTCTCTCTCACACACACAGCTCTCTCTCTCACACACACACACAGCTCTCTCTCTCTCACACACACAGCTCTCTCTCACACACACACACAGCTCTCTCTCACACACACACAGCTCTCTCTCACACACAGCTCTCGCAGATATCTCTCTCATACACACACAGCTCTCTCTCACACACAGCTCTCTCTCTCACACACACACAGCTCTCTCTCACACACACACAGCTCTCTCTCACACACACACACAGCTCTCTCTCACACACACAGCTCTCTCTCACACACACAGCTCTCTCTCTCACACACACACAGCTCTCTCTCTCACACACACACAGCTCTCTCTCTCACACACACAGCTCTCTCTCTCACACACACACAGCTCTCTCTCACACACACACAGCTCTCTCTCTCACACACACACAACTCTCTCACACACAGCTCTCGCAGATATCTCTCTCATACACACACAGCTCTCTCTCACACACACAGCTCTCTCTCTCACACACACAGCTCTCTCTCTCACACACACACAGCTCTCTCTCACACACAGCTCTCGCAGATATCTCTCTCACACACACACACAGCTCTCTCTCACACACACACAGCTCTCACAGATATCTCTCTCACACACACACAACTCTCTCTCACACACACACACAGCTCTCGCAGATATCTCTCTCTCACACACACAGCTCTTACAAACACAGGTCTCACACACAGAACTCTCTCACACACACAGCTCTCACATATGCAGCTCTCACACACACAGCTCTCACATATGCAGCTCTCACACACACAGCTTTCACACACAAAGCTCTCACACACACAAAGCTCTCATATACACAGCTCTCTCACAGACACAGCTCTCAAACAAAGTGATTTTTAAATAATAATTAAAAATGAATTTTACTTAATTACAACGTGATAATGTTCTCAAGTGCAGTGGGTTCTGTGTACAGTTCTGTACAGTAAGTTCTGATTATGCTGTTGTGCAGTAGGTTCTGTGTATAGTTCTGAGTAGTAGGTTCTGTGTACAGTTCTGTACAGTGGGTTCTATGCATGGTTCTGTACATCAGGTTATGCTAGGATTCCAGGAATTGGGTTCTATGCACAGTTCTGTGTAGTGGGTTCTATGTACGGTGTTTTGCAGCAGGTTCTGTGCAATGGATTCTCTTTAGAGTATCATGGGTCGGGTTCTGTTTACAGTGTCCAAGTTCATCATGTGTTTCCTATACATGAGCTAAAGTACCAACAGTGCTAAGAGTTCCTAAGAGTTCCTCTCGGTTCCTGTTTCTCATTGTGGGTCATCATGTGGTCCATCCCCCACCTACCCCCCAGGCTGAGAGTTCTGAGATGCACAGTAACCATGGCACTTCAAAAGGTTAAGAATTCCCATTCCTAGGAAATTCCCTGGATATTCCGCTTCTAAGAGACTCAATGGCCCTTTGTTTGGCCCGGAGCGCTGAAACAATCACCACCGCTTCCCTCTTTCAACTGAACCGTACGCTGCAAAGCATGCTGGGAGAACCGAGCTACCTCACACGGAGCGTCTGTCACCACCACACCACACCACGAGCAGGGAGAGAGAGAGAGAGAGAGAGAGAGAGAGAGAGAAGTAAAAACTTTACAAAGTGAAAAGGAGTGTTTGTGGTTTTATGGGAGCGTAGTGATGAAGGTCACTGCTCTTCTTCCTCAGACACTCAGGGGAAGTGACAGCCATGTGAAGTGCCTCACTACCAAAATCACTAATTGCAGCAGCATTATGCTAAGTGGTGCTGGAGTTGTAGGGGGAAAAAAGAGAGAGAGAAAAGAGGAGAAAAACTCTATCCATCCATCAATTCATTAATTATAATCCAGAGCCGTAATCTGTAGCTATCATTGGAACATGATGACGTGTAATAGATGACAGGGTCTTAAAGCATATTAACCACTCGACCTGAGCAGACTTCAAATTATACGTGAGGACGAGAGAGAGAGAGAAAGAGAGAGAGCGGAGAGAGGGATGATAATTACAGCCACCCGAGCCGCAGAGAGCTGGCAGCACAGTAAAACACACTCGTATCTGTTTCTTCTGACATTTCATCTCATGTTTCTGCAGCATGTGAGCTTTTACTGGGACGAAAAAAAAGAGACAAAGATGAAAGACAGAGACGATTGTTTTTATTGCAGACGATTAAAACGACGCCTTTGTTCGAGTCCGAGACGTCACGAGTGCGTGTGAAATATTCACGTCTGGGACCCAAGAGAGGAGAGGAGAGGAGAATGGAAGTTTGTGAATTTGTGAAAGAAAGAAAGAACAGGCAACAAGAAAGATCTGGTGTGTGTGTGTGTGTGTGTGTGTGTGCATATATATAGATGTGTATGTATATACGTTTGTGTGCATCTGTGTAGGTGCGCATGTTTGTGTAAATATATACATGTGTGTGTATGTGTGTGTGCATATATATACATGTTTGTATATACGTTTGTGTGCGCCTGTGTGTGTGTGTGTGGTGTAAGTGATGTAAGGGTTAATTCGTAATCTCTCTGCTTTTTAATCTACAGAAAGGCTGCTGTTAATTCCATACGAAGCTCCCGTTGCACAATGACAGATTTAGGGCTCATTAAAGGGGCGGCCTGCTGTTCCTGCATGTCAGCATTCCCCGTGATTCGCTCTGCTATTTCAAACACTGAGGGTCACATAAAACAGCAGCTAATTAAAAACCCTCGGCCTGCTCTGTAACCCGACAACCTGCTCCTGGCCTTCAGGACCATGGCTGTGGAGAAGGTGTCGCATCCTCATGCTGCTTCTGACTTAGATATCTGCTCACGTGGGTGAGGATTTTATCTGCTGAGACAGAAAACAGCTGAGGAACCTGCTCAGGAACCGAAGCATGGCCTTCTGATCAGACACCCCAAAGCCTTACATCCTAAAGATGTTCAGGTACAGAGCAGAAGCACTTTACTCTTTAAAACAAGGCAACAAATCCAAGACCATACAACAAACTAAGAAAGAAAGAAAGAAAGAAAGAAAGGAAGAAAGAAAGAAAGAAAGAAAGAAAGAAAGACAGAAAGAAAGAAAGAAAGAAAGAAAGAAAGAAAGAAAGAAAGAAAGAAAGAAAGAAAGAATAATCGCCATTGTGAACTGTATCCTAATGTGAGATTTACTGGAATATTTATTATGATATATCGTGTGTTTGGTTTAACCCTAGCGTTCTGAAGGAAATCATGAGCAGAGCATCATGAGCTCCAGAGCCGGAGCAGAGCTGAACCCCATGGCACTGTCTGGTGGAAAAGCCCAGGTCTCGTCTCGGATCCGGGTTCTGTTGGACCGTATTCACTCCGACTCACGCAGATAAGGTTTAACCCTTGCTTCTCCGGTACTGCGGCGTAGCTCTGTGAGAGTCCCGTCAGATGCAGCTGAGGAGCAGAAGCACCTACGGTGAGGGAGAAGGACAAATACAGCTCTGTTCATGGCCCCTGGCTGCGTCCTGCTTCCTCCTATCTGGAGAGCTCCAGCTCCATGACAGAGCCTTGGGAAGGGAGGAGGCACAATGGAGGCGTTGTGTTGCCTTCCTGTATGAGAGGGGGTGCGGGGTGGCGTTCGGGGGGGGGGGACCGAGTCAACAGCTGAGCTGGAGAGAGAAGATGGCTCCTGGAATGCTCCTGAGCAGTTGCTACTGTCGACTAATGGCAACCCGAGTCGGTGCGGGAAGGCGATAGGGCCTCAAAGAATGGCACATTGAGGCAGGAGCAGCTGCCTCTTTTGTCATCCGCAAAGGCGAAGTGCTCTATTTAGAGCAGGGGATTCTGGGTTTGGAGGCCCTGCTGAGCTACCAAAGGGGGGAGATAGGGAGATTAAAGCCTTGTGGTTCTGTCCACAGGACTAAACGGAACGGCGCTTTCACATACACAGCATTTAGACTGATTCAAAGTTCACTCTTATAGTGATAAAGTGATTAGACTCTGAATCGACTCAGCCTCGCTTCACTTCCTAATGATAAAGCGATTCGACTCTGAATTGACTCACCTGCAGGAAGCGCTGCAGGAACGCCATGCAATATCCAAGATGCACTAAAAAGTATTTATATACAGGGGTATAAAGAATAGTTTGTTTTATCCGTGTTCTTCATGATTTCTGTAAACACTTGGATAAAGGTTTATTTAAATTGTTTCCACATATTTCTGACCAAGGAATCGAGGAGAATGTTTTCACCTTCCACCCAGTACAGTCAATTTATGTACAGTTTGGGACCAAAGATAAAGAATTAATTTCTTTCTGATTCTCTCACTTTAAAAAAAAAAGAGAGTCAGTCTTTGGCTTCTGCTCATCTAATAAGACCTTTTAGACCTGAATCAGTTTGAATTTGAATCAATTTGTTTAATTATGTCAAATGTGAAACCAAATGAATAAAAAAAATCAATCTGATTCGGATTCAAATTAATGTGAAAGTATCCTAATCCTTCCTGCAGAACGAATCTTTTTTTTTTCTTCTGGAACCAGGTGTCAAGAAGAGAGAGACAGAGAGAGAGAGACAGAGAGAGAGAGGGAGAGGGAGAGAGAGAAAGAGAGAGAGATGCCTCTTCTCATCAGAATTGCTTGTGTTTTTCACAGCATGACAAACTGCCAGGTCCACGCTTTCCCCTTTACCAGAAGCAGAAGTCTATTTACTGTCTGCTTCACAGACTGACATGAACGTTGACCAGAGACCAGAGAGCGGCTTTTGATCAAGACGAGGCCTAACAAGCCATTCCAGTGTGTGTCTCGTCGGTCTCGCTCGAATAAAAGTGACAAGCCAGGTTCCTGAACGGATACACACCTTCAAACACTCCTCGTCGCTAACGTACACTGACACCGACACCGACACTTACACAAACACACACACACACACACTAATCTAATGCAGGCACTTTTATTCAGACAAGCAGAGCGAGTCAAAGGTGGACAGCAGCGGGCCAACCCTATTAAAGGAAGCAGAGAGAGAGAAGATGAGAGAGGAAAAGAGGTTGACTGATGTTCGGCCAGTGCTGGTGGACGGAGTGATGCATTTGAAGAGCGCCTCCAAATATTCAGGTTCGCTCCGGCGACCGGCCAAGGAATTAAAGAGAGGCCTCGACTTCATTGCATATGCATCAAGTCAAGGGGGCCAGTGCCACGGATCATTACAACAAAGATTCCTATTAATTAGGTGGAATAAACCCAGAGGCAGATGACAAGGAGGCAGGAGGGAGAGAGAGAGAGAGAGATGAGAGCTCTTACTCCTCCGCTCCATTATTTCAACTGAAGCCTTTTCAAAGGGGTCATAAAAATGCAACCCAAATGACACACGGGAAAACGGCTTTCTGCCCCCGGACCATCAATCTCCACATCTCTCCACAACCGGCTTGAAATCGTGCCACGTGTCGAGTGAGGCTACATCTTCACGTCTTCACGTTACACCGGCCACGAGTTTCCTCGATTCCTCTTTAAGGAATCAAATCTGCATCTCTGCTTTTGCTCTTTTATAAATAATAAATAAAATTATAGAATAGAATTGAACATAGAACTGCACACACACACATCTTGATGAAGATAGACGGCGGAGTATTCCAGATGACTGGAGCTCCGGAGGGGAGAGGTCACGTAGACCCACGTACACAGCTGCGACTGCAGCTCACCTGCTCGAGAATTAGCCGTAGCTCCAGCAGGGGGGTTACTGCAAATATCCCCCACACCCCAGAGAGACATCCTCGCGTGGGCCGCATCCAGCCCTCAGAACCCCCTCCTTCCTGCTAAACTCATTACGCTCGACTCAATGCACAAAGCTCCAGGTGTACACAGAGCAGCCGTGTCTCTGTTCTCTGGCGTCCCCTCGCCATCTCCTCAGCGCACCCCCTCGGAGGAGCTAGGGTTACCGCGCACAGAGAAAACCTTCACCCAGGCCACAGAAGCAACTGTTCGTCCTGTCACACGGGTCACCCAGGGTGGCGTAATTCACTCGCTCCTCGACAGGGCCGCTCTCCACTCTCCACCTGTTGCCTCTGAAATGCACTTGGCATGATTTTCCCACACAAGCTAAAAGTGGGACGCGACCCCGTCCTTTCACTTTATGGCCGAAAAGCTGGAGGAGAATGCTGGATCCCGACAACTGCCGAAGAATGCTGACGCAAGGGATCTCGTCCTAAGAGACTCGGACTGTGTTTCAGGACGCACAATAAAACAAAGCTTTATCTGTCTATTTCATTCAGAATAAATTCTGGAATCTGATTGGTCCAGAAGGTGTTGAATGTTTTTTTTTCTTTTGTGCAGGCGCGGTTTATATGAATTAATGCGTTCTCTCTAACACAATATTGCTTAAAAAAAATGTGCGTTATTGTTGATACACTTTTATGTGCTGCACTTTTAGTAGCAGTTTACGCTTTTCTCTAACAAAAAAAAAACAATTAAAAACAAAAGCTAATAATCATTAAGCTAATTGCTGTGGTATGAGTGAATACACGAGTGAAGGTTTGATATATTTCTTATGCTTGATCAGACCTCGGCGTGAACCTCCGCCACGTATCGTTTGAAAGGTGTAACCCTGGTCTTCACACAAGCACGTCTGTAAGCGCAGGATTAGCAGCTAACGAGCTTTTACCAGGAGCCACGGGCAGGCGATCCTGCCAGAACAAGACTGCTGACTAAGTTGGCAGAGACGAATGCTGTCCGATGCCCAGACTCAGAAAAGCTGCGGGCTTCCTTAACTATACCCAGTCTGACTCTCCGAGGTTCTGCTGCCGTCCAAACTACTGCGGGACTGGAAAAATGAAAACTGCACGACTTGAGCGCATTGTCAGAAATTCCCCTGGTGTGTCAGTGCCTGTAAGGCATGGCTGTATTAACACAAAACCAAAAAAAAAACCCAGAGCGGCATTGTGTGGAGCGATGCGGGAGGATCCGAGCCGTGTCTGAGCTTGTGCTTTATATTTACGCATGAATTTTCTTGACAATATTATCGATTCCATTTGGAGTTTGGTGTATAAAGAGGAAACAAAAAAGTTTACAGACTTTTACAGAAGCAGTAAAAGAAGATGTGTGTGTGCGTGTGTGTGAGTGTGTGTGGATATATATATATATATATATATATATATATATATATATATATATATATATATATATATATATATATATATATATATATATCAGCGTGAAATCATATTGATTATTACTTCAGTGCTTTACATAAAGCTTCAACTGCTCCTGAACCCCCAGAAGGTCACCTTCAGCAGATCTGTAATGGATGTTAATTTTTTTTCCTTCCCTACATTCCATGTTAGTTTATTTCTCCTACCCAGCCACCCCTACCCCACTCCACCCCCCTACCCCTCTCTGTTTTCTTTCCCTACTTATGCTTGACATTTTTAACTCTTTGACAAGTGTCGTCTAGAGAGTTCTCCATAAATAATGCATTTTACAATAGCCGGTAAATAAGCGGCAGACACAATCGTTAGGCCCGGCCGGCCGTGGAGGAGCTTTTACAGTGAAGGTGACTATTCAGCTTAATGCAGTCCTCCGGGCCTGGGGAGGACATTTTCATTCATTAGAGCGGTCACAAGCACTTAAAGCACTTTAAGGACCTGTTAGACGAGTGAAGGGAAGGCAGGATGAAGGAAAAAAAGAGGGGCGAGGAGGAGGAGGGAGCCGACAAGGGACGGAGGCGATTGGCCACGGGACGGGACGGGTTCAGAGGAGGCAGCGGCGAGATGACGATCCGGGGGCCGACTTCCTCGCCGGCCACTTCTAATAGACCTGATTGAATTTGAGAGCGGTCGACTCTCAGGCTGGTCGTACACATTTAATTAAGTGTGTGTGTGTGTGTGAGAGAGAGAGAGAGAGAGAGAGAGAGCGTCACGAAGACGAAGTAATGTCGTATCGACCCACTGCACCACCTTAAATGGTGCTTAATGATACCGTGATATTTACTCTGACATCACAAACAGGACGCTAAAACGGACGTATTAAGGTCCGGATTACGGCGGTCTTGGGCTGCGTGACCTCCTGAACAGAACGAGCAAATTACACCGAGTTACAACGAGCAGACAGATGGTTCGAATTTAGTCCCGAAGACAAAGCTGCAACAGTTGTTCTCCATGCCTTCATGTCATCTGGCTGTAAGCTAGGCGATGTTTTTAGCCTTTTAGCCCAGCCTATCCGTCACGACACAAAGACAGAGGCTACTTTTGGAGTCACAATAAAAGGGTTAATTCATGCACACACAGCTGCCTAGTACACTAGACAAAAATTAGCCGCCCATGCCCAGTAATTTACAGCCAATCAGAGCACTCAGAGCTCTCAGGAAGCTTCAGCGTTAAGGTCACGCTTTTACGCCGAGCGCGAGTCCGGGAACTCTTCGAGTTTATTTTCACACGGCGCAAGTGATCAGGGCTCGAGGTCTCCTTCTCCATTAAGTCCAGATTAACACAGCTGTACACTAGAGCTGAAGCACCCTCTCCTCAGAGCACTAAACATACGGCCTTCGCGATTACAAGCCGCACTTGACCACTCGGATTTCTGCAGAGAACCGGCCGTACCAGCTGGGACTCATTAGCATAAGGCCGCAGCAGCATTAAAACGAGAGCAGGAGCTAATGTGCGTGATGAGACTAGACCTTTGCGCTGACGAGAACCTCCAGTCGAACGCGGTTAATCACGGACACAAGCCGGGGGAAATCGCATCGACACGTCTACCAAACCCGCCGGAAAATATAATATCTGTTGAATTTCCCTGTGTGTATTGAACGACTCAGTAATAATCGTTTTCCAAATCGAATCACGCTTCACAATAACGATGAGGATGAGATTCAGAGTAATAAATCTTTATGAAAAGCAACAGAGACCGTTGCGGTCCTCAGTCTTCTTCTTCTTCTTCTCGCAAATCAAATCCAATCCAAATAAGAAAGCGACATGCTGGAAGTCGGGGAGAATAACAGACACCGCACTCTCACGTACACCGACGCTGTTTATTAAAACGGGTCGAGGAAAATATTTTTTCGACCTTTGCCAGACTGCGCAAGGCCAGCGGCAACGACGAATAAATTATTAGTGAGACTCTGAGAAGAAAACAGGCTGAAAAAGTTGGAGAAGAAAAATGATTTTAGTTGAATTAAGGTCTAATTTATTCATGTGATGAAGTGCTCCCCAGACGCTCCAGTGAGTCGAGTGTGTCTCTTGGGAGAAGCCTTGGAGTGAGTGTGTGTTTTTCTGTGTGTGTGTGTGTGTGTGTGTGTGTGGTATGTTTGGTTATATTCACTCTTACTTAGTTCTAATTAAGAGTAGAGGCACTATTAAAGCAACTATTCTTAATATTTGTTTTTCTGACATCCTCCTGGCTCCCGAGCGACGTGTTGCTTTAGCTGCTAACACTAGGGCCTAAAATAATAATAATAATAATAATAATAATAATAATAATTGCACCAAAGCCTAAGCTAAAATGCAATTAAAAATTCTTAATAGTACAAATCTAAAAATGATGTTAAAATAATCGATAAATATACATCATGTTTGGGAGACTTTCTATCTGAAATGTAAACCATGATGTTTAGATGAGGAAAAAGGTGCTGTTGTTGTTGTTGTTTGTTTCTGACATGTTAGTCTAATATTAAATTAATCACAGAAAAAATATGATTCAAATTGAGTCTCTCTCTTTCTCTCTATCTCTCTCTCTCTCTCACACATGGATCTGTCATGATATTAGACCATTAATGATAACAGAAGGAAAAGGGGCAGGTTTTAATTTGCATATTCATGCATATTCATAGACATTCACATTTTAATCATGATTGTCAAGGTGTACAAAATAATCTGTACAAATAATCCTGTTTTTGTTTTTTTGTTTTTTATTTTAATTTCTTAATATGTGGAATGAAAAATTTTTTAGCCGGAGATCATGCATTATAAGCTAGCGAATTAATTATGCATATTTCTAAAATTGTTGTTGTTGATGTGGTAATATCATTTTTGAAATGTTTTTTTTTCTGATATTAATCACAAAAATGTATTTTTAAACAAGAAAAGAAAGAGAAAATGTATTTTTAAACAAATAAAGTGTATCTCACGCAATATCGGTAGTGGGGGTGTTTCCCTAATTTGCATATTCATACATATGCATAGATAGACTCTCATGTTTTGTTTAAAATGGTGTAATGGCCTATAGAAAGTATTTAAAGAATCTTTTATGCATTAGAAATATATTCAACAATGCGTTATATGAAACTGATTACTTCTGAATCATATTGTTTAATATTTTGTTTTAAAAAAAAAATTATTATGCAAATTATTCATTTTTAACCGAACGTGTGTGTGTGGGTTGTGTATGTCGGCGATCGAGGAAAAAGTCACGGTGAAGAAGTGAGAGAGAGAGAGTGAGAGAGAGAGAGAGAGAGAGAGACTTATTTTGGGTCGAGGGTGAGTCGGATTTTGCGGAATGAATGCTGTCGTCTGTGCTGAAGAATAAAAAGGTAATGTTCCTGGCGTCGGGTCGCTGGCGTGTGTTTTACGGTCTGAGAGTTTGGCTTGGAGCAGCGTGAGGACCACACTTAAGCCCGAGGTGTAGTGCCACCCACTCTTTGTCACACTGGAACCCGTTCAGAACAAACTGGAAACATGGCCACGTCAGTCCTCCCAGGTTTGAGTGTGTGCCTTGTGTGTGTGTGTGTGTGTGTGTGTGTGTATGAAAATGAGAATATAGACGCAGTGAGAGAAAAGGACACTGATATATGCCTGAAGCCGTCCATGCACAGCTTGTGGGCTCTTGCTAAAGCCATGAATAAGGCACTTGTGCATGAACATGTACAAACACAGATGTCCACATGCATGCACTTACACTCCCTCTCTCTCACACACACACACACACACACACACACTGAGGCCTCTCTTACCGTCTTGCTCTGTCTTTGTCATCTCCTCCAGCTTCTTCTGCTTCAGAGTGTCCACCACGTCGGCCAGGCTCCCTTTGCGACGCTCCGGCGTTCCAAAGGCGGAGGCTCCCAGCAGGTCGCCTCGCTCCCGTGCCCCCTCCTCCGGCTTGTGCGGAGAGGTAGAGTTATTCCGGAAGGAGTAGAGGGAACATACTTTATTGCTGTCTGACTCCTAAAGGAGAAAAACAAAGAGCGAGAGAGAGGAGAGGAGATTGTTTAGGCCTCAAATATTTTTCTGAGTGTTTTCCCAGATGCCACAAGAGAAAGAAATGAGGAGACCATTTGCAGATCTTCCAGTCGTGAAGTGACACGAGATGATCAGAAAATGGTTCGATTTTTTAAAGTTTAATGTTTTGTACGAAATTCCATGCTAACGTGCTGGAGTCGGAGCAACTTGTCGGGTTCCTCCGGTGGCTGGCTGCTTTTGCGCTGAACCCTGCGGGCACTCGTAAATCTCAGCCCTGTCTGGAGCTGCTGTTGTTTTGCGATCCCACCTGCGCGTGGTTTAGTGGTTAACTGGGCTCTTGCCTGAGATCCGAACCCTCGCTAAACACTTTCTCTATATTTAAATCGAGAGAAGGAATCTCACGTCTGAATTCACACCGTTAAAAAAAAGTGACGTGAGATTAAAAGTATTATTAGCGTGCACTAATAATCCTGAAGCAGCCCGTTCCAGCTCCTCCCGGAATGGCATTGTGAAACGCTGGCAGCTTGTGATTGATGAGGGGCAGAGGAACTGGGAGGAAGGAATTCTGGGATGGGTCCAAGACGAGCACAGGATTGCTCCATCGTACTGTATACAGAGCTGCTTAATCCCTGAAAATATGCAGGAATGTGAAGAGCTGAGAGCGGAGAGAGGTTAGCAGATGTGCATGTGGAGCAGCCGGTCTCTGTGCAGCGTGGTGCCCCGGGTACAGACGGACAACAGGGCACGAGGGCACCGGGGCAAAGTGATTATGCAGCAGATAATTCAGAGCAATGGTCTGGCACGGGGGTTTTTATCACCCAGGTCAATGCCAGAGAATACACACCCCTACACTCCTTTCTCTTTTAGTATTTATCTCTGTTTCTTTTACAACACAACACCTGTTCCTGTCTCACAACTCACTACACACTACAGCAACAACTCTACCTCGTCGTAAAAAAAAATATTAATCCGAGATTTAAAGGTGAGCTCTCAAAAAGCGTGAATATTTCCCTCATTAGATGAAGAGAGGATGATAAAGCCCAAGAAGACGGAGGAGAAATTCTTTCTGTCTTGATAACGCTTTTCCTAATTACACGGATCACACAAAAGCTCTCTTTAATCCAATTACACATGCTGTAATATCGAGCACCTGAGCAACATGCTGCATTTACATAAGAGAGAGAGAGGAGGAGGAGGAGGAGGAGAGACCACCCAGAAATACACCCCCCTGTGTTTGATGTGAAGAAGCAGATCCACAGTTAAGTCCATCGGATTATATCGTATAAAATGTTGGAAAACTTTGGACTGTTACGAAGCACTGAAACTGGAGACTCCGTACACATCGCCATGAACAAGCCGTTACTATAGAAACGATAATGATTTTAAACAAAAGTGTGAGTTGTGTGTCACTGCTGTAATAGGAAATTAATCAACACCTCCTGACCAATCAGAATGCAGAACTCCACAGCACTGTAGTGTAACCACAATATTTCGTTAGCAGATACCTGTGATGTCAGAGGAAAAGTAATCTAATATACTTGTCGACGGTTCTGGTTAGTTCCGGGTCAGTAAACTTGCTTGAGTTCTGTTCCGGATTAAGGGGATTTCGGGTCAGCAGTGAGAGAGGAGGAGGAGGAGACAAATTTCCTTTTCTAAGCAGTAAACAATGAGGTCCTGTCAAAGACTCTTCAAGTGACTGTGTCCAATAGAGAGAAGCCATAGAGACCGATTACACACACACACACACACACACACACATGCTCAAGGACTCAGACTCCCACTCTCTCTCTCTCTTTCTCTTATTGTCTCCCTATTTATAGATTCATAAAACGGCTCTGACGCGAAATGTAATTCAATACTTCGCTCTCTGCGACTTCTTCACTCCACCAGGGATCTCCAGCCACTCGCGGATGGCTTTAGACTTCAAAGCCAAACATTTGGCCAAAGTCTTCTTTCCAGAAGTCTCCAAAGGGACACCCCGTTACACTCGGGCTTTGTCCTTGGGACAAAAATCCTGTCTCAGCCGGGACGCAGTGTTTAGCGGCCGTGTGTGCGTGTATACGTGACGGAGAAGCTAGACGGTGCTCAGCGTCGCTAAAATTAACCTCCTTCAGCAGCCATGACGGTGGAGAAGCACTAACCCTCACAACTGGGATGAAATAAGTCAATGTTAAGAGCGGAAACTCTGAAATTTCTTATGAATCTATTGATCGATTATAGACATTATGTTCTGGGAGAGTCAAATGTGAATTAAAGGGGCAGTAAGCAAGTTTTTGTGGAGTGAAATTTAAACAGTCTGATCATCAGCATTAGTAGCCTGTCAATCATGTCGCCTGTCATTTCAGAACTAGCATTTGGCTTGGCGTTGAGACAGAATAAATAGAGCCTGGTGAGGGAAAGCTGCTATAATATAAGAGATAACAGGAACTCGTTGGCAATAAGAAGAGAAAAAGATGAGTGTCAGGGTGTTAACAGTGGTATCTCCACTTTGTTATTTTACTGTAATTGCTCCAGGCTGAGTGTTTTATTCGCTAAATAAATAACCGGGTCATTGGAACAGAACCTCGGCCCATTAGAACATGTGATGGAACCCATACATCATCTATCAGTCATGTACTAAGAACATTAGCAAGTCTTCTGAATGTAAATGGTCTGTGGTAGACTCCGTACCCGCTTCCTGGCATTGGGGATGTGTGTGTGTTTCTCACCATGCGCTGCTGGGCCGACACCAGGCTGTCCCAGTCGGATTCAGGCGGCACGCTGCTGCTGACGGGAGGCAGCTCCTCACCGTGCATCTTGCCGTGCAGCAGGTTGTGAATGGGCAGCTGCGGCGCTGCCAGCGGCTCCGTGCCTTCGTCCTTCTCCCAAACCAGACGCTCCTGACCGGCTCCGTCCTCGCCCAGGTCTGCACCCGAGGCAAACGGAGAGGTGGCTTGTTTGGAAGACATGATTCTGCTGAGACACGGAGAGAAAACAGAGAGAGAAGGTCAGACCGTGCGGAACATGTTCAGTCTTTTCAGATTTTTCCATCAGAACCTGAGAAGCTGAGCTGAGATGTTCTCAAAGATCCTCTTGAAAGCCCTTGGACTGAACGAGGGTTTCTTTTTAATCCTTTATTTAACATAAACAGCCGCGGAGGATTTTAAGGCGTCTGATTAACGAGCAAAACAGGAACAAGCTAAGAGGAACGAAAGCTAGAAATCTTTTCCTTCATCCGTAATAACATCCATAATAAACATCCAAAAAGTGTGGCTCGTATCGCAGGAGACACCGTAAAACATTGTTATTCGTGGCTTTTTTTTCCTCTTAAGCATTAATCACGAGCTTAGTGAAGCAAAATTTACTTCACCACACAACCAGTTAATTAACTGGCTTTAACAACTCATCATGCTAGACATAAAATTCCAACTGCGCTGTTTTATTTTTTTCTTCTTCTTCTCAAATTAACTTCATCTTCATCCTCTACAAATGACCAGAGATTTTACTACGCCACTATTTCACACAATAAAATGATTCAAATTAACGAGCAACATAGCGAAGTCACCGATGCCCCTCAAGCACCAGGTACGTAAGAAGAGAAGAGGAACGCGAAAAGGATTGGGTGGAAATTTTGCGAGCGCCGCTTGCCTCTGAGCTTCCCGACAATTAATACACAGACGCACACACGCTGATCTGTACAATGGGGGAAATTAATACGGAGGGCGCTAATCTAATTAAGCTCTTGGTATAAATAACTGTATCATAAGGCTTTCCTACTGATCTGAAGTGCTGAGAAGCAGCCAGCACATGTTTACTCCTAATCCCCTTTTCCCTGCGTCTGCTCTGTGCGGTTTATCTATGCTGGATATCCAGCAATTAAACAGCACCTCAGGACTCTACACACACCGCTAACTATTAGCCGGGGGAGGGCTACGCTGTGCTATGAAGTGAGTGAGACACCGAGAGTTGAAGTGAAATAAAAAACTATTGGTTGAGTTGGCACCGGAACCAGAGGGCATGGGAATTAGAGGTCAAGGTTCCCTCTGCTGTGCACTAATGTCTTCTTCTTGCCCGCTGGGAGATGAAAGCGAGGCAGGCTGGGTAATGAAGGAAGCCCAAGGTGCCTCTAGAACTCTATCTCCCAGCTCTGCCAAGTTTTACAGCATGGAGTCCATCAGGGGGATGAAAACAAGTCAGATGGACACGGCAAATTGAGTCTGTTCCTGCGTCTGTCCACCTACCCTCATCTACCCCATCTAACTCTGTTTACCCCACCTACCTCAGTCTATTCCCATCATTTCTATTCTACTCTATTCTACCCCATCTACCTCAATTAACCCTTCTATCACCATCCACCACCAATCTACCTCTCTCTGTTCCCTATCTACTCTATTCTACCCCCATCCACCTCTGTTTACCCCAACTACTGCAATCTACACCCACCCATCTGCTTCTCTCTATTCCCCATCTACACTATTCTACCCCATCAAAATTTTTTGGAATTTGGCAGACACCCTTTTCCAGAGTGATTATCCATCTCCCTTTGTTTACCCCATGTACTACAATCTACCACCCATCTACCTCTCTCTATTCCACATCTACTCTATTCTAACCCCCAATCTACTTTGCATCTTCAACCATCTACCCCTCATCTTCACCTATCTACCCCTCATCTTCACCCATCTACCCTTCATCTTCACCCATCTACCCCTCATCTTCACCCATCTACCCTTCATCTTCACCCATCTACCCCTCATCTTCACCCATCTACCCTTCATCTTCACCCATCTACCCCTCATCTTCACCTATCTACCCTTCATCTTCACCCATCTACCCCTCATCTTTACCCATCTACCCCTCATCTTCACCCATCTACCCTTCATCTTCACCTATCTACCCTTCATCTTCACCCATCTACCCCTCATCTTCACTTATCTACCCTTCATCTTCACCCATCTACCCCTCATCTTCACCCATCTACCCTTCATCTTCACCCATCTACCCCTCATCTTTACCCATCTACCCTTCATCTTCACCCATCTACCCCTCATCTTCACCTATCTACCCTTCATCTTCACCCATCTACCCATCTTCACCCATCTACCCTTCATCTTTACCCATCTACCCCTCATCTTCACCTATCTACCCCTCATCTTCACCCATCTACCCCTCATCTTCACCTATCTACCCCTCATCTTCACCTATCTACCCCTCATCTTCACCCATCTACCCCTCATCTTCACCTATCTACCCCTCATCTTCACCTATCTACCCCTCATCTTCACCCATCTACCCCTCATCTTCACCCATCTACCCTTCATCTTCACCCATCTACCCTTCATCTTCACCCATCTACCCTTCATCTTCACCTATCTACCCCTCATCTTCACCCATCTACCCTTCATCTTCACCCATCTACCCCTCATCTTCACCCATCTACCCTTCATCTTCACCCATCTACCCTTCATCTTCACCCATCTACCCCTCATCTTCACCCATCTACCCTTCATCTTCACCCATCTACCCCTCATCTTCACCCATCTACCCTTCATCTTCACCCATCTACCCCTCATCTTCACCCATCTACCCCTCATCTTCACCCATCTACCCTTCATCTTCACCCATCTACCCCTCATCTTCACCCATCTACCCTTCATCTTCACCCATCTACCCCTCATCTTCACCTATCTACCCTTCATCTTCACCCATCTACCCCTCATCTTTACCCATCTACCCCATCTTCACCCATCTACACCTCATCTTCACCCATCTACCCGTCATCTTCACCCATCTACCCTTCATCTTTACCCATCTACCCCCATCTTCACCTATCTACCCTTCATCTTCACCCATCTACCCCTCATCTTTACCCATCTACCCCCATCTTCACCCATCTACACCTCATCTTCACCCATCTACCCATCATCTTCACCCATCTACCCTTCATCTTTACCCATCTACCCCTCATCTTCACCTATCTACCCCTCATCTTCACCTATCTACCCTTCATCTTCACCCATCTACCCCTCATCTTCACCCATCTACCCCTCATCTTTACCCATCTACCCCCATCTTCACCTATCTACCCCTCATCTTCACCCATCTACCCCTCATCTTCACCTATCTACCCTTCATCTTCACCCATCTACCCCTCATCTTCACCCATCTACCCTTCATCTTCACCCATCTACCCCTCATCTTCACCCATCTACCCTTCATCTTCACCCATCTACCCCTCATCTTCACCCATCTACCCTTCATCTTCACCCATCTACCCCTCATCTTCACCTATCTACCCTTCATCTTCACCTATCTACCCCTCATCTTCACCTATCTACCCTTCATCTTCAACCATCTACCCCTCATCTTCACCCATCTACCCTTCATCTTCACCCATCTACCCCTCATCTTCACCCATCTACCCTTCATCTTCACCCATCTACCCCTCATCTTCACCCATCTACCCTTCATCTTCACCCATCTACCCCTCATCTTCACCCATCTACCCTTCATCTTCACCCATCTACCCTTCATCTTCACCCATCTACCCCTCATCTTCACCTATCTACCCTTCATCTTCACCCATCTACCCCTCATCTTCACCCATCTACCCCTCATCTTCACCCATCTACTCCTCATCTTCACCCATCTACCCTTCATCTTCACCCATCTACCCCTCATCTTCACCCATCTACCCCTCATCTTCACCCATCTACCCTTCATCTTCACCCATCTACCCTTCATCTTCACCTATCTACCCCTCATCTTCACCTATCTACCCTTCATCTTCAACCATCTACCCCTCATCTTCACCCATCTACCCCTCATCTTCACCCGTCTACCCCTCATCTTCACCCATCTACTCCTCATCTTCACCCATCTACCCCTCATCTTCACCCATCTACCCTTCATCTTCACCCATCTACCCCTCATCTTCACCCATCTACCCTTCATCTTCACCCATCTACCCTTCATCTTCACCCATCTACCCCTCATCTTCACCTATCTACCCTTCATCTTCACCCATCTACCCCTCATCTTCACCCATCTACCCCTCATCTTCACCCATCTACTCCTCATCTTCACCCATCTACCCTTCATCTTCACCCATCTACCCCTCATCTTCACCCATCTACCCCTCATCTTCACCCATCTACTCCTCATCTTCACCCATCTACCCTTCATCTTCACCCATCTACCCTTCATCTTCACCCATCTACCCCTCATCTTCACCCATCTACTCCTCATCTTCACCCATCTACCCCTCATCTTCACCCATCTACCCCTCATCTTCACCCATCTACTCCTCATCTTCACCCATCTACCCCTCATCTTCACCCATCTACCCCTCATCTTCACCCATCTACTCCTCATCTTCACCCATCTACCCTTCATCTTCACCCGTCTACCCCTCATCTTCACCCATCTACCCCTCATCTTCACCCATCTACCTTTCATCTTCACCCGTCTACCCCTCATCTTCACCCATCTACCCCTCATCTTCACCCATCTACCCCTCATCTTCACCCATCTACCCTTCATCTTCACCCATCTACCCCTCATCTTCACCCATCTACCCCTCATCTTCACCCATCTACCCCTCATCTATATCCATATATTCCCATCTATGCCTGTCTACACCCAGCTCTGGAAAAAGAACAATTACTTCATTTGTGCCATCCATTTACAAACACACACACACACACACACACACACACTCGAGTGAGCACTTAAAGTAACCAGCGCTCTCGATATGAATCATTAAATGCAGTTCATTAATTACGGCGGCTCGCAGCCCGGAACAATACCAGAGTCTGTGATGATCGGACGCATCCACACACTCGTGTGACGAGCGACTCGGACAATAGATGGCTATGGAAGTTAATCAAACACACTACAACAGCTGTGTAAACATGGGACGTGTCCGTTAACATGGACGGCGAGGAGGAGGAGGAGGAGGAGGAGGTGTAGTGTGCAGACCTGAACCAGAACCTTTGAGTGCTCCTGAATTTTTTAATCAACCCCAAATCAGTACTTTTAATTGGTTCTTCTTTATAATAATAATAATAAAAAAGGGAACTGTCCGAGTTCTGCGCAAAGTTTAAGAAGACGAAAGGAAAGAAAAGAAAGACAGAAAAAGAAAAAGCACGGCAAGCGATTCTGCCACCATTTTTTATTCATGGATCCAAAGCGCCTGGCGTTTCTTCAGTGGATTGCGAGTGAAACAAAGCACTTCTTTTGTATTACACACTAAATCAAGTGGTATTATTTTACCTCTAAAATATTCAGTCTCTTAGGCACTTTTCTTCCAGTCTCTAGCCATCAGTCAAACTGCTGAGGCATGAGAGTGTGAGAAAGAGAGAGAGAGAGAGAGAGAGAGAGAGAGAGAGAGAGAGAGGAGCTGACTCCATCCTCCCGTAACATGTGTCTACAGCAATCTTGTTAGAAAATGCAACAGATCTGCGCTCAGGCTCCGTAACTGTATTTGTCAGTTGGAGTTAATAATTTATTAGAGGAGCCGGGAGGGTCGAGCTGCTCGTGTGCGCAGCCAAGGCTGAGAGCTTGTGGCACACACACACACACACACACACACACACACACACACACACACTTGCTGTCTCTTTCTCTCTATATATGTGTGTGTATATACATACATTCTGCTAAGCCCTGACCTCACTGCCCCACATGACCATGAGGCTAATATTCACCCCCTTCCTCCTCCTCTTTCTCCTTCTCCTCTTCCTCCTCCCCCTCTTCCTCTCCCCTTCCTCTTCTTCCTCCTTATCCTCCTCCTCCCCCTCCTCCTCTTCCTCCTATACCTCCTCCTCTTCCTACACCTCTTCCTCCTTTTCCTTCTCCTCTTCCTCCCCCCTTCCTCCTCCTCCTTCTCTTCCTCCTCTTCCTCTTTCTCCTAGGTTATGATAATTAAACAATATGACCCAAACCAGATTGAAAATAAAAAGATGGGTTTAGGGGTTGTTAACGTGTGTGTGTGTGCGCGTGTGTGTGGTGCGTGATTCATCCTCCTTTATCCTGCATTCTTACGGCCCTGTCCTTGCGGCCTTTTTGTCCATGCGAACCATAAAACAGCATCCTGTTTAAAATTACGACCGGAATATGACAAGAGCATGCGGTAACCATGTATAATTTATTAAATTAAATCCTCTTCCTCGTGCTGAGAACACACACACACACACACAAACACACACACACACGCACAGAACCACACCCACACGCTGACACTTTTCCGGCGTTTAGATGAATAATTCAGCGTTTCTCCTGGATAATAACTCGGATATACGTCGACCTTTTGCGCGTGATGGGAGGAGAACGGCGGTGTGATGCGCCGACACAATCTGGATCGGAAGTGGGCGTGGCCTAAATCTAATCGGAATCTGCTATTTTCTGGAACTAATTATTAAATGAAACAGGAATTAAACTAACATGATCCTCGCGTAAGCACATGACACTCGCGCAAAATCTCACTCCTCGTCTCGCGCTAATCCGACAGTCTCATGCTAGACCGGGCGGTTACTAAGGATGAAGTAGTGAGAGCTGTACATGTGTCACACTCAGTTTTATCACCATCATGTTAACTTTTTTTTTTTACCCCGAAATCTTCCAGCAGTGTGTAATCCCAGCTCCAGTCACATCCTGTTGGGGAACTCTCAAACAAATCGTCTTCCCTCTCTCCGTATCCGAGTTTAAATGAAATAATATCGGAATTGTATTTCAGGGGAAATATTACGGCTAAGCGGGCCTCACTGACTCACTGACGCTCGATTACACAATAACAAGAGACAGCTAACAAACCAGATTCATCAATAAATAGACTGTGAGTATGTCGTGTCTATAATTCCTCACACACACACATGGACACCCCCAGAGAAGACAGGAACGAGGCAAACAGAGAAGGCCTCTATATATAGCTGACAATATTGCAGCGTGTTTTAAAAGGATTAAGAGTTATGTCCTTGGGCAGCGAGGGGCTCATGTAGCCGCGTGTGTGTGCGGAATGCTTTGACTCATGAATTGTTGCCTGTGCTAATGTTTCATCACGCAAAAACAAACCTCTGTTTAATTGGTTTGAGGCATAAGAAGAGGGCAGAGTAACAACCCACCACACAGACACACACACACACATGCACAAACACACACACACACAAACACACACACGCACAAACACACACACCCTCCTCCATCCTGCACACTGCTGTCCCTGAAGGTCTTATGACTCCAGGCCATGTGTCTTCGGATATCCACTTTCACCTTTCTCAATCGTAAGTTACCCCCTTCTCTCTCTCTCTCTCTCTCTCTCTCTCGCCCCGCTGTCCCTCACTCTTGACCTTTTATAGACAATAGTGATCAGTAACTCCTGAGCTGGGCCATTAAAGCTGAGTTCACCCCCCCCTACAACCCACCCCCCAGCATTACTGACCCCCGACAACCCCCCCCCCCCCCCACACACACACACAGCCCCTCCTCCTCCTACCTACCCCTCAGACCTCCAGTCCCCTAAATCACACAGTCAATTCTGGAGGAAAAACATTTTACACACACAAACACACACACAAACACACACACACTAGCGAAAAATGCCACCGTCCGATTCAGACGTATGGGAAGTGAAATAATCAAACCACAAAAAAAAAAAACAAGAGAGCCATTGTTCCGGGAGCTAATGATGGGCGAGCTGAAAAATGGCAAAAAACTGCTTTATGACGGGGCTTCAAGTTTCCATGGAGTTACAGAGAACACACACTTTACACACACACACACACACACACACACAAAACTGGAGTAATAATAATAATAATAATAATCCAACGAAAAGAAGTGAAAAGAAGTAAAAAAGCTCGTCTTAAAACACATTTTAGTCACACAAACTTCACACACTTGTTAAAAAACACAACTTTTAATTACCTCTGCCTGTTCTGACCCTGAACATTTATTTTTATATTTTTATAAAGTGTAATTATCTATCTGAGATTTTTCACTTTCATACAAACAACATGAAGTATCGCGCTTAACATTAATTTATTTAATTTTTAATTTTTTTTTATTATTATTATTTTTTAAATAACAGGCCTGCATTTTTTAATGCAATCCGTCAATTTTTTTTTCTTTTTTCTTATTTTCCCATTAAAAAGCCTGGCGTTTCCCGGGTAACGGTGGTGTAAATATATCAAATGAAGATGACTGTAAATGGTTTTCCACTGATATCATTTTTTTTTGTTTTTCACCAGATGACGACGACAACATGGAGAGCTGCAGAATACAGAATACACACCTACACTTATTACAGAGAATAGAGAGAGAGAGAGAGAGAGAGAGAGAGAGAGAGAGAGAGAACAGAAGCTCACACAGGTGACAAGGCCCTCGGCGTCCTCACCTCCTCTAATCAGCTTTCCTGCTTCGCGTCTGGAAACATCGCTAACCTTCAACTACAACCGTTTAGCACAATTCAATTATCACAAGTGTGAGCAAGAGAGAGTGCGGATTGTTCATACACACACACACAGAGAGAGAGAGAGAGAGAGAGAGAGAGAGAGAGAGAGAGACATGAGAGTAAATGATCTGAGTGACTTGTCTGTACCGACATCATGCTGGAATTTTCCTTTTACCTTATAATAATCTTTTAATAAAAATAGACTCATAAGGACAAGAATAAATAAAATAAATAACTAATAACTAATAATAATAATAATAATAATATTTATTTATTTATTTATTTATTTATTTATGTAATTATGTATTTATTTATTTATTCATTCATTTAATACTACTACTACTACTAATAATAATAATAATAATACATTTATTTATTCATTTAGTTATTTATTTATTTAGTAATAATAATAATAATAATAATAATAATAATAATAATAATAATAAATACTTTTTTTTAACTAAGCATTTGTCCACAACGGTCAAATTAAAAGTAAAGGGGGAAAAAAAGCCATCTCATATTTTAATGGACCAAAACACAAGTGCAATAATCGCGCAATTACATCCGATGATCCTGAAACACGGCAAATAGTGAAGTGAGAAAATTCCTGCGCTCTTCAGAAAGGCACCTCGAGAGTTGTCCAAATTAATTTGTTTAAATTGTTCCTCCATAAATGTTGACCTATCTGTCCTCAAAAAGTCAACTTCATTATGACAGAGCTACTTCATCTCTCTCTCTCTCTCTCTCTCTCTCTCTCTCTCTCTCTCTCGGGGCTCGGTCTCTCCTCATACGCTTGCAGGAAAATATCCAGCACTTTTCTGACACTTAGAAGAACCCTTAAATCGAGTGAGGGAGTGAAGAAGGGGAGTAAAAAAAAAGAGTGCACTTCAGAGCTTGGAGTGCTGAAAATGACTTTCTGTGTAATAAATTAAAAGAATTACAAGAAATAATATATATTCCAGCCGGGCTGCGTCTCTACTTCGAACTACTTCCATCAGGAGGTTAATCCAAACACTGTGTCTAAGTGTGTGTGTGTGTGTGTGTGTGTGGTTGAGAGATCAGGTAACAAATCAGTAAACACTCACAGTCTGTCCTCCTCAGCCACTGGCCCTCTCTCCTCTCCGACGCTCACCACTTCAGCACTGGATGGCATTACGAGCGAAAAAAAAAAACGTCCGAAAGAGCCGATTCACACACACACACACACACACTCACACACGACACATACTCCCCCTCTCTTTCTCTCTCTCTCTCTCTCTCTCTCTCTCTCTCTCTCACACACACACACACACACACACTCACACTCTAGCGTGCACTTGTCCCGGTCTGATGGCACGCCGTCTCAGAGAGCACACATCCACTGAGAGAAGCGGAAAAGACTAAATGCACACACCCACACACACACACACACACACACACATATGGAGAGAAGAACCAGCAGAGGCAGTGTCAAGCTCCACTGCACACACACACACACGCGCGCGCGCGCGAGCGTGCTCTCCGTTTTGTATCGAGATCCCGAGCCGAGGAAAAACGCCGTGTTTTTGTTTCTTTCTCTTTCTCAGCAGAAATGAAAGGATCTTACAGACGGGACACGTTTTCCGAAGTCCGTCCGCCGCCCCCCCCCCCTCCCGGTCGCTGCCGTGTAGCTAAACAAACTTTTCGTCCGGAGGAGCCGCGGAGCCGCGCGCTAGCCCTGCAACACTGGGGCGCTTTGTGGCTGGGTTCGCGAGTTGACAGTAAGTTATGAGCCCTTTGTGAGCACACGGGAAAGCAAACAGATCGGAATCTGGCAGGAAGGAACATCACGCGCGAGTCGCCTCTCTGAAATCCTCTCAAGACAAAAAAATAAACAAAAATAAGCGACTCGAACCATGTGAAATAAAAAATTAAAATAAGTTGACTTTTTTAAAAACTTTTTTTAACAGTCCACAAAACAATTCATCCGTTCTTTCACTCATTCAGGGCATCCTTTCTTTCTTTAATTAACTTAAAACTCTCTTAAAGTCTCAAAAAATTAAATAAATAATAGAAAAAAATCTCCCCCAGTTCCTGATTTAGGAGGTGCCCAAGAACTTTTGGTGATATTTATGAATTTGGGAAAAGGGGAAAATGGATGGATGGATGGAAAGAAAGAAAGAAAGAAAGTTAACTAACTCATTTTTACTTTTTTTTTATTTATTTAGAGAGAAAAGAGAAAATGAAAGATAAAAGCAGCATACCGAAACAAATGGTGGATGAATGAAGGATGAAGGAAGAAATAAAAATAATAAGAAAAAAACAGTGCCCTGATCCCGATGATGGAGGGAGGGGAAAAAAAGAAAAAACAAGAGGGACTGGCCAAAAGAAAATGGTGGAACAATGGCTAATTATTGAGGAGTGATGGGAGCAATTTTGCAGTGACTGGGGAATGACTGGAAAAGAGGGAGACGCTGGAGAGAGAGAGAGAGAGACACAGAGACAGTGATAGACACAGAGAGAGAAAGAGACAGAGAAAGAGAGACACAGAGAGAGAGAGAAACACAGAGAGAGGGAGAGAGAGAAACAGAGAGAGAGAGAGAAAGAGAGAGAGAGAGAGAAACACAGAGAGAGAGAGTCTGAAGTTTGTGTCTGAGGTCATCAAAAACACAAAAGAAAGAAAGAACCAGGAGGAAAGTAAAAAGTCCTGGAGGCTGGTCCGAGTGCTGTGCTGTGGACATCTGGAATGCTGGCACTCACTGACCGGCTTTCTCTAGGGACCATCCCTGTAATTCCTTTCTTTTTTCCAAAAATAGGCCTCCTCGTCAGGCCGCGCTCCCCCAAATTGGAAAATTTGCAGCGCCTAATCCAAAGAATAGCCGTTTTGTTCCCTTCCATTCTCGTCTCATAAATAGGATTTATGTGGAGAAGAAGCAAATTGAGGAAATTACCTTTAACGCTGCTTTGATTAAGCTGCTATTTTGGAGGCTTCGGGACGGACAACAGCTCGTTAGTCAGTGCTTTGCCTCGTCCCCTTAATTCCTCTCTCTCTCTCTCTCTCCCTCTCTCTCTTTTGTCTTCTCTCTGAACTCCCTTTGCCAGCTCTCTCTCCTCAGGGTGATGGACTCCACCCATCAGAGACAGTAGAATAATTGTGAGTTCGACAGGGACTTTCTATGACATAAGAAAAAAACAGAGGAACGGAGCGAAGGAAGGCCCGTGAGGAAGCAGGATTTTGTGTGGCACGTCAGACGGAAAATCAAAACAGGGGTAGTTCATTTGCTCCACCCAGATGAGGCCATGTTAAACAGTCAGGCTCGGCCGGGCCGCACCTCCTCGCCAATTTGAGATTAAAGCTTATTATTTTGGTGGAAGCTGACAGTGATTGGCGAGCGGAAGAGCGGAAAAGAGCGATCGTGGACGAGGAAGTGTGGTCAGCGGTGTGTGGACGGGTGTCAGGTCAGACAGGAGAGCTGGGGTAAAATACCGGCGCAAATGAACACACTCTGACTTTTTTAGGATAGCAAAACCATCTGATTGACAGCTAAAAAAAAAGAAGAAGCAGAAGGGGAGATCAAGCACTGATCTGAGACCTGAGATCTGCTTCAGAGGGCACATAAATGGCTTGTAGTCAACGGTACGGTTGTGATTTGTGGGCGTGTCCAGCGCTGGACAACTCTCATCAGTGGTTTGATTAGCAACGCAAAGCTGTACTAGCGACTAGCTACGTCCACTCACCAGAGACACCAAAGCTCTTCCTGCTTCAGAACATCTCTACACGCATCTGATACTGTATTACGAGCTCGAATACGACAGGATGATCCTCACAGTTATTCAGAATTCCATGATTCCCAGGTCAAACGCGAAGCTAATTGCAGGAAGAAGCTAAAGTTAGCTAAAAATTCCAAGTGTACGATTATTCGGAGCAATCATTCAAGCTGCTCTCACTCCTATACTGCGTCCTGATAAATCTCATCTAAACGCTAAATACATCGTGTTAAAAACCTGATTCTGAACGAAACCCAACCCTGAAACTTTTTTGCTACATCATCAGCTCAGGATGAAGCTCCGCTGCAGCCAAGACTCCGGAGACAGATGGGAAAAAAGTGACGTGACGTGAAAGCTCTCCTCAACGTGCGAGAACTTCATCCTCATCTCTACTGCTAACCTGTTGACTAGCATGTTCATCTCTAACTCTGGATTCTACCACCACACACACACACACTTTTTTTTCTTTTCTATTTTTTTTTTAAATCCTACCCACTTCTTCTCTTCCTGGCAGACGCGTGCGTCACAACAAGGTTTTGGAATGAAATCACGGCTTAAATTGCTTCCTTTAGTAAAAAATAACGAAAAAAAAACAAACCTCATGAGTGTATGAGTGGATACGGTCTGTGTGTGTGTGTGTGTGTGTGTGTATCTGTCCCTGGCTTCCTTCCACGGCTCTGTTGTGGTTGTTCTCCACCGCAGTCATCCTGCTCCATGCGGTTTTTCAGGAGGCTCGTCCGAAACCAGTATGAAATGATCAGGATAATCTCGGCTCTCCTCGTCACACACACACACACACACACATACACACGGCTCGGGAACACAAAGAAGCTCTTTGTGTGTGTGTGTGTGTGTGTGTGTGTCCACGTAGACGTAGATCACCGTCAGCAAATCAATCAAAAGCATATTAAGCAAAACACGTGTTCGGAGTCGGGGACGACGGCAAGAGACAGACAGAGAGAGAGAGAGAGAGAGAGAGAGAGAGAGAGACGACGTGAGGGACGTGGAGGAGGAGTAGGAGGTGGAGGAGGAGGAGGAAGAGGAAGGAGGAGGAAGGACGACTGAGTAAGTTAACATCACTTCTGTTTGTCTGTTTATACAAGAGCACAAGGGACAAAAGATTTAATGGCACCAAAGTCTTGTAGGATCATCAGATACGTCCTCCTCAAACACGGATATTTCACCAGGTCCAACTCAGACAGGGCCAAAGAAAGAAGATAATAATAATAATAATAATAATAATAATAATAATAATACTTTAGAATAGATATATTTTAGTTATAATATTTTTTTCATATTTCTGGAAATAAAAAAATATAATAATAATAATAATAATAGTTTGGAATAAATCAATATTTTAGTAATTTATTATTGTTTCAGGTTTTTATTCATGACTCAGGACTTCACCTCGGTGTCACTGTCTTCCTGCAAAGACGTCGTAAAAGAAGATTTAAAAAAATAGTAAAATAAATAAATATTTAATTAATTAAATAGACACAGAGCTACAAAAATGTTCCATCCAATGTTCAAAAATGAAAAAAAACCAGACACTCACACGCAAGAGTTTCACGCCAAAGAGTCTCGCAAATGTTTTCCGCTAAACGGAAATCGACTGCTGATTTCAAAATGCCTGCCATCCTCATTATCATTCTCCTCTTCCTCCTCCTCATCATCATCCTCATCATCATCCTCATCCTCATCCTCATTGTCATCAAAACAGGGCAGAGCTCTAATGTGCTCAGATGCACAGACAGCAAATTTATAAAAAGTTCGAAAAGAAAGGATTCAGAAGTGTGTGATGAAGGTGTGTGTGTGTGCATGTGTGTGTGTGTGTGTGTGTGTGTGTGTGTGTGATTCCTTTCACGTGAAGAGAGGGTTTCTCGCAGGTTTATTATTCCTCAACGTAGACGGAAAAAGTTTTCAGAACTATCTATAAATATATATATATTTAATCATGTGACAGATTTTTGCCTGTTGTTTCTCTCCCTCTCTCTCTCTCTCTCTCTCTCTCACACACACACACACACACACCAGGCTTATTATAATAATAATAGAGCAGTAGTAAGAGCAGAACTTCCTGTGAGGTGAATAAGGCATGATTTGAGTGCAGCCCTGGTTAAGCTTAAATACACCGAGCAAACAAGAGGGAAGGTAAACATGGAGTGAAGGCCAGACAAATATTTGATAAGAGGATAGGGACAGCGCCAGAGTCAGGCCCCGCCCCTTTTCCCCAGTCCCCTACAACCACGCGTCTCTTC
>NC_080719.1:1852500-1870000 GCF_019097595.1 Hemibagrus wyckioides
CTTCACCTCCTTTCCTTTCCTCTCTCGGATCGGATCGGATCTTCGTCCGAATGTTTATTTTTTTCTCAGGCGTGAATCTGCTTTGTGTTTATTTCACCTATGTTAAAAAAGAAAGAAAAGTTTTTCTTCATCCCTCTTTCTGAAGCATGACACTCGTTCTTTTTTCCTTCTTGAAGTGAGGGATTTGTATGTCGGTGTATAACGAACGTAACGGTTTTAATTGAAAGCCCGAGACAGGCCGCTATTGTTAGAGCAGACGTGGACTTGACTGTCCTTGGATTACAGAGTGACCTCGCCGTCGTCTCTTTCTGTCCCTCGGAGATCTTTCTCGTAGCTAAGAGCCCGCGATTCCACTTTGTTTTTTAAAAAGGGTCTCGTCCCTTTCAGCTCTCTCTCTCTCTCCCTCTCTCTTTTTTCAAGGCAAGGTGGTGTTAGAGAAACACAAGTTCATTGTTCTCCTCACAGATGGACGCTGAAGTTACTACGGCAACACACTAGGGCTAATCCCTGCTTTTTTTACCACCTTTCTTCATATTATTGGCTCATCAAGTGCCTACCTTTTAACTCTTAAGCGGGAACGCCGGCGCTCTCTCCTCCCTCTAATTAGCTACGATTCGTTTACGCCGACATCGTCGTGATGAGCTAATCGGAAATTTGCAAAATAATGATGCACCGCGGAGCGAGAGATTCCGCAAGAATAACAAGAATGAGGTCTTTACAGAGAAGGCGGACGTTTCTAATCCCGAGAGCTCGGGCCACCGGAGAGGGATCGTCCCTCCGAGGTCCACAAGATCAACACCACAGAACTGAAACTTTTATACTGAAACTACTCTCATTTTTGTAAGAGAGACCAAGAAAAAAAAGTTTTGGGGCTTTTCTTTTCACTTTTCTGCCTTGTAAATAATGCAGCCTTTTTGAAACCTTCTAAAAATCAGATTCTGTGATCCGGATATGATGGAAGAATGAAATAAAGAAAATAAAGAATTAGAAAGAAAATAAATTTGAATTAAGCAAAGCGAAAAGCCAATAAATAAATAAATAAATAAATAAATAAATAAATAAATAAATAAATAAATCCTGCCGTATTCAGACGGGATTAGTCTTCTGTGTCTAATGCAGAAAAGATAGAAAAATCATCTGAGAAGCTTTTTCTTTTACGTGAACACAGTAAATGTCATGGTCATGTGACCTGCTAATAATGATAATAATAATAATAATAATAATAATAATAATAATAAAGTACCACCACACCCACTATGCATCTTGCTCCGCCCCTTATCACACCCACAAGTGCTTCTAATACGGCTTCAAACATTACTGATGCACTGTGTGTGTGTGAGTGTGTGTGTGTGTGTGAGAGAGAGGCTTAGCCAGGCCAGGAGGAACGGAACAAGAGAACAAGAGAAAAGAGAAAGAATGTAAAGCCGGCCCCCTTTCGCTCGGTCCACCTTGAGTGGAGCTTCATTTATCTTCATCTTGTTAGAGTAAATTAATTAACAATCTCACTGTTACACACTTTCTCCTTTCATTACATCAAATAATGACAGCCATGGAGGAGGAGGAGGTCCCATCCTGGGGGATTAGTCCGGCGGCTGTTAGAGATATCTGTCTCTCTCTCTCTCTCTCTCTCTCTCTCTCTCTCTCTCTCTCTCTCGCTCTCCTTCTCTCTCTCTCTCTCTCTCTCTCTCTATCTCTCTCTCTCTGCTTGCGATCATTTCCTTTACAGCGCAGCAGATAAATACGACGTGCTGCAGGGTTTATTTGCAGGTCTAGTTGCTAAGGAGAGGGTTTTCATGAGAGGAGAATAATAAAAAACACGTTGCACTTTTTCGAGTTCTTCATGGCCGTGCGTCAGAACTGCGTGAAGTTCAAAAAAAGAAAGGACAAAGACGGAGTTGCGGAATTAAACCTGACCGGATATTTACGCAGGATTCTGACTTTATAATAATCATAATAAAAATAAAAATAAAACACCCCGTCCAGGAGCTCAGACCAGCTTGGTGATCGATCCTGAAGCGAGTCTGATGGCTTTACCCCGGCGTGATTTTACTCCAACTCGACATCGCGCCATCTCTGTAAATCCCGCGTTTTAACTTGCAAAAAACAGTCGAGCGAGAACTAAAAGTAAATCCCCCAATGATGCTTTTACTCCAAATAAAATGAGACTTCAAAGGAAGGAAAAGAAGTGAAGGAAAAGGATTAAGCGAGACGGATTGCGGCTGATGAAATGGTGATGAGTTCATTCATTTATCCTGGTTCTGTTCTGGAGTCTGTCCCGGAAAAACGCTGGGATTAGACGTGGGGGCACTTCTGGTTTTGGAAGAAAACCGGAGAACACAGAGGAAACTTTGCTTTTCATGAACTTCCAAACATCTAAAAGCTCTAAATCTCGTGTTAAAAACTTAAAAAGCATTCCCGATCAAATCCTTCTAAAAAAAAACTTCTGCATCACGCTAAGCTCTCTTACTAGCAAGTTCATGGTTGCCACGGTAACGTTATCATTCCAAAGGATCGTCGGGTTATAAATTTAAAAAAAAGAGCAAGAAACAACAACGTTCCCGAAGTCGCCGGCTAACCGCTAAGTTAGCTGATGCCAGGCTATTCAGGAAGGCAGGAGCAGAGGAAATTTGCATAATTATGAATATTCATGAGTCCCTGTCAGTTCGAATGAGGGTGAAGGTGTAAACACGTTCCTGGGCCTTTTTTTTTTTAATTAATAATACGATTATTTCTAACATTCAGGTGGGATTTTAAAACCGCAGACGAGTGACGACAGATAAAACTTCTGAAGGCGCGCAGAAAACAAAAAATAAAACGTGCTTCTTCGATACGAACACTACAAACACAGCGTGAGTATCTCAGTGAATATATCGGGAAATCTCTACACAGATCCGTCTATAACCATATCGTCATATCTACAAAAAAGAAACATCATAAACAACTAAAACCTTCAAAAATGAACATTTTAAAAATAAAAGTCCTTGAAAATCAAGTCACATTCATCATGGCATCATGTTTTTCTCCGTCTAACTGTATTCCAGCAAACTGCACATACACAGAGAGAGAGAGAGAGAGAGAGAGAGAGAGAGAGAGAGAGAGAGAGAGAGAGAGAAAATATATGCTGTTAATTTAATCAAATAAATGACCTTTTGAAAAAGAAATCAAAGGGGATTCATTAGCTTTAGTAAAGTTTGGCTGACAACAGCTTTGAAAGGCAGACGCTGTCACTGCTTTTAATGAGAGATCGCTAATTAGGGCTGCTACTCGCAAATTCGAGACAGGGGGAAGGTGCTCAGCGCTCACAAACAGCCCGATGGCCTACACGCTCGCGCTCTTATTTACTTCCTCTGTGTAATGACAAGCACAAATTCTTAATTAGAATCATAGGAAGGTGGCGGAGGTGGTGGAGGAGGGCGGAGTTGGGGGGCAGGGGTTGAGGTGTGTGTGTGTATATATATATATATATATATATATATATATATATATATATATATAAACTGTATATATAAAAAGTATTTTAAAAAAATAAAGAAGTGGGGTTGTTGCACAAACACACAACAGGAAGTGGTGAGAAAATAAAAATAAAAGAGAAATAGAAAATCTCAGAGACACGTGCATGCAGTCAAGAGTGAGTGAAACATGTCTTTCGCTCTCGGTGCTCGGAGGAGGAAGGGGCGGGACATACATGCTTTCACTCGGACCGACTTACTGAGGCAGCGTCGTGAGCATGCACACACACTCTTACAGACACACACACACACACACACACACACTCTGGCTCAACAGCTAGAATGCTAGGTGTTACTACTACATGAAAGGACAAATGATTTATTTTATTTTTTTTTTGTTTATTCATTTTTTTGTAATCATTTTTAATTCCCCCCACTGGACATAAGAACTAAAGCAACTGACCTCAGTAAAAAGCTGCTACGCAGAAAGCCCTCCATGTTCAGCATTTGGGTTCTGTGGCAGGAGAAATACACAGAGAGCCATTGTAACTTTTTAGCACAAGGAAATTGGCACATAACGACAAAGACAAAAAAGAAAGAAAGAAAGAAAGAAAGAAAGAACATCAACTTTTTTTTTAATCTTCCAGGAAAGAACAAAGCCCCGTTTCCACAAACTGGATTCTGAAAAGCAGCCATTTGTCATTAGCGCGTATGGTTTTCCAGCCTCAAGCTGATGATATGTTATCGTATAGTGCCCGGTTCCCTCCCTGCGTTCGCCGCTAAAGAGAGGAACAGAACAGAACAGAACAGGACAGAACCGCGCTGCTCCAGATGCCAGCCATGTGTGACGGGGCCTCGGCGGCTTCTGGGAGCCCGACCGCAGGGGCCTACACTGCGCCATCATCATCATCATCATCATCACCGTGCCAACGCCGTGCCAAGCAAACAGCGTGTCCGCCATCCAGGCAAGCAGGAATATGGTCATGATGTCTCACACACACACACACACGGCTCGCTCAGCAGCCTCTCGCACCGCAAATGTACGAGCACGTGTTTGGAAATTGAAGACAGATGTTCTCCATTAGTCTCTGTTATTGCTCTTTATATATACATTCATACATCAGAGGAAAAAAAACACTCTGAGAACCTTTAATGGTTCTAAGCAGAACCCGAAAACTGAACAGATTTAATATATATATATATATAAGCGAGGTCTTAAATGTACGGTGATTAAAAAAACGAATAAAAAATAAATGAAAGCATGTTTATGGAAAAAAATTCTTTAATTAATTTAATTATTTAAAAAAAATCTAAATGCATGAATTAATTTGTGTTTTTTAATAATTTGTCTCATTTTTACTCAATCTGCATTTTTATTAATTAATTTATTTATTTATATGAAACTATTTTTTTTATTCATGATCCAAATGGAAGCATGTTTATCGGGAAAATTCAATTTGTCTAATTTGTCTACATTTTTATTAATTAATTAATTTATTTACATCACACTGTTTTTTTTTATTCATGACCCTCAGCAGAGTTAATAAAAATATTTTTTTATATAATAATTTTTTTATATTATTTATTCATGCATTCATTTACAATTTTACTTTTTCTTTCTTTTTTTTTTACTTATTGCTTTTTTTTCTTTACTTACTTAATGATTTATCTTGGCAGTGTTATTAGTGTGAATGATGTCATAAAAAAACCCAACAGTGAAATCATTTCTCGCTCAGATCCACAGCTGGAGCTGATGCATTTCCTCAATTTTTATTTTAGTTTTTTTCCCATTTATTTATTTATTTTAAGGTTAAACGCGCTACCGCGGCAGCCGAATTCATCAAGCGCTGAAGCTAATTAGTGATTTGTCTCAGGTCGTTACACGGCGCTCTCTCTCTCACCGCCGCCTTCATCAGAAACGAGACACGTCGCAGCAGAAAGACGACCAAACGTTGCACTTCTTCCTAAATCCTTCAGGCTGCAGGGAGATGGGTGTAATTTAGCTCATGTCTCTCCTCCTCCCTTTTCCTCTCTCTCTCCCTCTCTCTCCCTCTTTCCCTCTCTCTCTCTCTCTCTCTGTGGTGAGAGACAAAGTCTTATGAGAGAATGGAAAGACTGAGAGAGGGATACAGTGTCTTTTGCTCCACTGACAAATCCACAAGTCTGGCCTGAGACTTTTCTCACAATCAGGTGTTTGAGAAAGAAGAAGAAGAAGAAGAAGAAGAAGAAGAAGAAGAAGGAGAAATAAAAGAGATGTTTTCTGGGTGTCAAAGCTATGACACAGCGAGAAAACAACAGTCATATCGCAACTCAGCCAATCAAGCGTGTCTCCTCATCACTTGAAGGGAGTGTTAAAAACACACACACACACACACACACACACACGTGCAAACCTCACGCTTTCTCACACTCAAATTTTTCTCAGCAGCCTGGTCTAAAGTCAGTGAAAACACACTTACACACTTACACACACACACACGGCATCTATTTCACGTTTTGTCGAATCCCGGACTCTGATTGGTCGTCAGTTGTTGAGTACTTTTCTAGAACAGCAGCTCTGACCCTGGCGCTTGTTCCGATACGTTAGCGTTTCTATGGCAATGGCTGGTGATGAGATGTTTAGTTTATGTTTACTTATGGAAGGAGTCTCCAGCATCAGCGCTTTTTGTAACCTCTTCAGGACAGAGAGATAAAATAAACAGAAGCTGGTGAGGAAGAATAAATGTAGCTATAAATGGATAAAAACGACAAAAATAATATTTAAATCTTATTATTTATGTTTTTTATAAAGGGGGGGATAAAGCACTTGCTGTGATTCGAGAGCGTGGATGATTCTCTCTTCTCTCTTTCTCTCTCTCTCTCTCTCTCTCTCTCTCTCTCTCTCTCACTCACTCACTCCTTCTTCTCCTCCTCAGCCGTATTGTGGTAATGGAGAGGAGTAAGAGCGCTGTGCACGGGGAGTTAGGTGCGGTTTTGGACGCTGAGCTGAGGAAAATGTGACTGAGCCACATTGTATTTGCTCTTCTCCCAACATGTATGAAAAAAAATTAAAAAAAAAAAAAAAAAGAGAGAGAGAGAGAGAGAGAGTGCGGGTAGAGCAAAAAGTCTTAAATTTAGAACAGACCTCCTTTCAAGGGCAATGATTCGCTGAATGAGAAAAGAGTGGAGGATCAACATCAGCGTTAAAAGACGAGCGCCGCGCTGCCTCTCTCTCTCTCTCTCTCTTTTTTTTTTGGTTTTCTTTCTTTTTTATTTTTCTTTTCTCTCCTCGTCGGGAATCTGCCAAGAGCCGCCCGTGTCCAAACGCCGAGGCTCCCGCCATCTGCAGCAAATGTGGTCCATTAAAGCAATACCATATGGACGACAAGCTCTCGCTATTAACACGGCTTCTGGACGCTCTGCCATCTTCCCAACACACACACACACACACACACACAGCACGCTCTCATATTTTAAAACTTTGGGACGAACTCATGCAGGGTGTGTGGGCTCGAGCGCTGAAGCCAGTGATTCTGTCATTTTATGAAGCTTTGCCTGCAGCTTCCATGGAGAGATGCTCTTCATTTAACACTCACTGGATATTTGATGTCTAACGGAGATAATAAATAAATAAATAAATAAATAAATAAATAAATAAATAAATAAATAATAAAGACTTGGCGCTTTAAATCCCGTCCTGTTTCTAATATAATATAAGAAGGAGGGGAAGTGAGGTTTTAAAGCCTTAAAAATGGCCGTGAGTCAAATCAGGCGCATCAGATCTTCCACCCTGATGATGACTGGTTTCTTCAAGAAGTTAAGATGCTGGAGAAACCAAAGGGTGTGGAGATGTGGTGAGGAGATGGTGGATCATCCGTGCGGTGCTCGCCAGTGCGGCCTCAGAGAGAGAGAGAGAGAAAGAGAGAGAGATACGAAAGCACATGGCAAAGCTCGCTTCTCTGTTCTCACACACACACATACACACGGCGGAGAACATACACACACTGCAAATCAATTACAATTTGGAGGTTTGTCTCCTCGAACCCCCGAGTCTCGCAGCTTTCCTGTTTGTTGACTTTCTGCCCCATCGCCAGCTGCGTACGCCGACACCATTCATAATTAGAGTGAGAGAAATAAAGAGACGTTTCACGACGGCCCTTTCACGCCTGGATGTTTTGAATGCCACGGTAGGGGCAGGTACTAGTAAAAACACACACACACACACACACACACTCAATGGCCCTCATTTATAGACCTTTTAGTAAAAAATGTACGCAATTCACAAAAATCACTGATTTTCTTTTTTGATTAATGCCACAAATATCCAAATTCGTTCATGGCATCTTTACATTCAGCTCATAAAACACCATCAGGTGTGAAGCTCACAGAGAATTGAAAACGATTAAACATGCTAAATCTTCCAATAACGCAGCTCAGCCACTGCAGCGGCTCGACTACCGTATAAACACGATTACGATTATACTGTGTTTTTCTAAGAGTGCCAAAACTTTTGTCAGTAAATTGTAGCTAAAGTGATTAAAGCTTATTCATAGAGACTCTTCTGAGAATGTGTTAGGGTAAAGTCTCTGAATCATGTTACACTCTGAATCATGTAACACTGAATCATGTAACACTCTGAATCATGTAACACTGAATCATGTAACACTGAATCATGTTACACTCTGAATCATGTTACACTGAATCATGTAACACTCTGAATCATGTAACACAGAATCATGTTACACTGAATCATGTAACACTCTGAATCATGTAACACTGAATCATGTTACACTGAATCATGTAACACTCTGAATCATGTAACACTGAATCATTTAACACACTGAATCATGTAACACTGAATCATGTAACACTCTGAATCATGTTACACTCTGAATCATGTAACACTGAATCATGTAACACTCTGAATCATGAAACACTGAATCATGTTACACTCTGAATCATGTAAAACTGAATCATGTAACTCTGAAACATGTAACACTCCAAATCATGTAACACTGAATCATGTAACACTCTGAGTCATGTAACACTGAATCATGTAACACTCTGAATCATGTAACACTCTGAATCATGTAACACTGACTCATGTTATAATCTGAATCATGTAACACTGAATCATGTAACAATGTAACTAAAGTCTCTGTAACAATGTAACAAAGGTTGTATTACTGTGTAACAACATAACTAGAGCCTCGGTTTTGTGTAACAATGTAACAAAGGAGTAACAACAGACTCATGGAACAACATAACTAAAGGTGCTTGTGTCGTATAACAAAATGTTCATAACGATGTAACAAAAAACTCAGTGATGTATATCAATTCTTCTGAAAATGTATTAGGAATAAATTTCCACAGTACAGTCCCACTGTATGCGGAAAAAAAGGGCCTATACTGAGCTCTGATTGGTCAGAATGCAAGCTAATTTGCGTATTAAAATCAGTCTTGCAATAACGATATAACGAAATAACAAAACGTCTCACTGTTCTATAAAATCATCTGAAATCGTACAATCTTATTAAAAAATTATTTTTTCCCCGGAATTTTTATTTTAGGATGTGTTTGGAATGAAAGTCCACTCGTCTTTGCGCTCTGTCTGATTTCCAGGCCGGATCCCGGAGCAGTGGCTCCGACGCCATGTCACACAGCCGCTTCGTACCTGCGGGTGTTTTCATTTCACACCATTAATTAATCAATGACTGCAATGGAGGAAGTCTCGTGGAGAGAGATTGATGGGGAAATGCAGGAGGATAATCAGTTCTGACAAGAACACACACACACACACACATATGCACGCACACACATGACTAGTCTTAGATTACATTTAGCAATGAGAAGCAGCTCCACAAAAAAAAAGAAAAAACAGACAGACACTTGTACCAGTGTAACAGTGATGTTGTGGAGGTTAGGCTGTAAATACACTGTGTATCATCTAAGACTGTGACAAACGACTCCATGCTCTGTAACAGTGTAACAAAACACTCTGTATCAGGTAACAGTGTAACAAAATACTAGAGTCTCTGTATGATGTAACAATGTAACTAAAGTTTGTATGATGTTACAATGTTACAACTAAATTCTCTGAATCATGTAACACTGTAACAAACGTCTGTATCATGTGACACTCTGAATCATGTAACATTTTAACTAAATTCTCTGCATCATGTAACAAACGACTCTGTCAAACACAGTGTAACTGAACACTATGTATTGCTTAAAATAAAGCAACAAATGTATCTGTGCCATGCAACAACATTACACTTTATCATGACCAACTATAAGAAAAGATACTATAATGTGTAACCATGTAACAAAACTCTACATTAAAAAAAGATTTCATCGTATAACAGAGCAACATGATTCTTGTTACAATGGAGCTGAAGTCTCTGTAACGCTGTAACAAATGTTGCAGTGCGGTGTAACCAATTAACTAAAGCCTCAGTATTGCGTAACAATGTACCAATGGCCCTGTCTCATGTAACAACAGACTCATGGAACAACATAACTAAAGGCACTAGTTTCGTACAATAAAAGTCTTGTAACAATGTAACTAAAGACTCCTTTTTATTATGCAAATGTAACTAAGTCTCTGTAATGTGTAACAATGTCACAAAATTCTTGTAACAATGTAACTAAGGAAGTCCTTTTTCATGTAGAAACGTAACTCAAGTCTCTATGGTGTGAAACCAGTGTAATAAAATTCTTGTAACAATGTAACTAAGGAGGTCCTTTTAATTATACAAATGTAACTAAAGCCTCTTTAATGTGTAACAATGTAACAAAATTCTTATAACAACACATTGTTCATGTAACTAAAATGTAACTAAAGAATTCGATTAATCGATGAATCGATTAAACTGAAACTGAATGAAAGTCTCTGTGGTAACAATGTAACTAAGATTCCTGTGACCATGTAACAAAAGACGCAGTCCTGTGTAACACTGTAACGGCTTTTTTTCTAACAATGTATCAGAAGACACCGGTGACACGTAACAACGTAGCGAACAAATGCCGCAAGCAAATAATCTCAGTTTAAATTTAGTAACACATGGAGAATTTTAAAAATATATATATATAAATAATAAAATCCATTTTCTTTTAAAAGAATACATTTCCACATCACTCTTCTCAATAAGAACATGGACTTTTGTCTGTTAGCAGTAATTTGTCAGGTGCGACTCGGCGGCAGGTTAAGGGTGCGAATTTCTTCACTGTAGCACCTGAGCGTTAGCACATGCGCTATTACCCTGAGACTGAGGTGGAGAACAAATTTCCATCTGCTGCGTAGAGGCAATCCCTCGCCTCGCCTCAGGCATGGATGGGACATGAACAACCTGTGTGTGTGTGTGTGTGTGTGAGGCTATGTTTAGTACTAGAGGGAACATACGTAAGGGACAAGGAGCCAGCTGTACTGCCCTCCGAGACCAGACATCAGATTCCTTTAGCAGCTAAAACGCTGTATTTAAAAGTGACTGATGGCAGACTAATTAAATTAGCATTTCGGCTGGCTGAGCGTGGGGTGGTGTGAAAGGGTTTTGACAGAGCTGGGATATCGTACATGGGGAGAGAGAGAGAGAGAGAGAGAGAGAGAATGTGAAAGAAAGGAGAAAAGTTTTTTTAAAAAATAAATTTGCCTGAAGTAAAGCATCCATGTAGAACTCACACACACACACACAGACACACACACACACCTCGACTAATACGTCCCGTATCCCGTCTCACCTCCGCCTTGGGGCCCCGGAGCCGCCCGAGTAGTGAATTAATTTGTGCGACATTAGGAAGGTGTGTTGAAAGGTGTCTGCTCGTGTCTCAAATTAATCGCACTGCTGGTCAGCATTAGCACCTAGACGCCCGCCGCTACGGCACACACACACACACTTACGACGCAGCGAAGGGAGGGAGTGTGTGTAAAAAAAAGAGAGAGATAAAGAGAGAGAGAGAGAGAGAGAGAGAGAGAGAGGATTCGCCCGTTCACACCGGAATAATTAGAACATGTCAGGAAGAATTAATTTCCTCATTTTTCAAAAGGATACACAGAAATTACCATGTTATTATATGACAGGGTCCCTGGGAGAATTGTATTAAATTTGATTTCCAGCGCAGCCACAACCTCCTCCTCGCAAATCCACCCCCCCTCCTTCCTTCCCGCCTTCCCCACACACACACACACACACACACACTCACACACACACACATACACACACAACAAATTAAAGTCATAAATAAGATGGAAAGAAGCGGGGCACGGAGCATATGTTTATGGCAATGAGTGAAGCCAGGGGAGCAGAAACAACTATCTTCATTTGGTTTTATTTAAATCAGCTCGACACCATGTGTCTGAATGACAGCGTTCGCTAATGGGGCTCGGATTAGGGGGCTCCTTGATATTAGCCCGGAGACGCGGCAGCCACTTAACGGGTTACACACCGTACGCTTCGACTCGCAACCTCGCCAGCTGAGCGAGGGGGAACTATTTATAATTAAAAAATTTTTAGAAATTAAGTGCGGTTGCTTTGCTCGCTTGGGTTCACGTACACACACACACACAAACACATACATATATATATATATATATATATATATATATATATATATATATATATATATAAACCTCATAATGGTTTTACCATCTTCTCCTCAACAAAAAAAATACCTTCAGAATGAGACTTTGGCTTGCAATGAAGAAAAAATAAATAAATAAATAAAAAATACCTTTGACTATAATATCCCCTATAGCTTCATTATTCTCGCTCTAATGTGCAAATGTTTTCCTGTCCTGCGATTCAAGGCCAGGATTTGTGTGAGAGAAATCTCTCCTATTACATTGTAGCATGAAATCCGAACAGAACACAAAATCCTTTTCCATAAATCAGAGAATTGTTCCCGAACACGTGTGTTTTTTTCTGTATTATAAACATAAATGCCATAGATTCATAGCTTCGGGTGTCGCTTAAAGGATGAGGTCTTTGTCGGGAAATGGAATCGAATCGAACGGGAGCGTGAATAATCAGGTTAGAGAACGCAGCTATTTATTATTCTTCCTATTTTTTTTTAATCGTGTACATTATGCCCTTGTGTGAAACCCGACGCAATCAAGGCTGCAAGAGTGTTTAGAAAAAAAAAACATTGATAAACCCAGGGCTTTGTCTGCGAACACCCTTTTTTTTTCTAAGCGTCCTTTTTATTTAATTATTTTTTTATTATTATTATAAAGTGCACGTTATTCAGAGTCCACGCCGTTACGGATGCTTACATTGGAAGTAATAGAAAGAAAAAAATAAATAAAAAACAATTAACTGGTCTTCTCTGTTTTCTCTCGAGCGAGACACTTATCCAAGGCTAGCCTCGGTGAAGTGACACAATGCGAAAGCAGCACAGGCATTCACTCGCAACAATCACGCGGGATTTACTGCGCCAATGCCGCCTTCGTCGACGATCCGTCCTGCAACCGCGAGAGGTTTCAAGGCCCTGAGACGAGGCTTTGTGGGGAAGGACAGGAGGAGGAAAAAAAAGGGCCTCTGTATGTATGTCTTTCATTAAGCTTGTTAGCTTATTACAATTCAGCCTCCCTCGTAGAAGAAAAGAGTGATGGAAAGACAGAAAGACGACAAAGTATGCCCAAACCCCCCCTGCTCTACTCTTTGGGAACGGGCGCCATTAGAGCCGAGCGCTCCCTGGAGCCCCACAAACTTTAAATAATTTGCGAATCAATTAACTCGCAAACTCTCGACATAACACGGGTTTCACACCCCCGGGGTTGAGGAGCGCCGCATTATCAGCTCCGGAGGATTCATGGCGTTTTGGGAGAAAAGTTCATGGTTGAAATCATTAATTCATTTTACAGGACTTTTAGTTATGCATTACGCTTCCCAGCTGTGGAAAAGCCTGGAGATTAATGACATGTTCTTCAGTGTAGCAGCAGCGGCAGTGGCGGCGACGACGTGTGCCTCCGTAAAGCTAATAGGTTAAACGCTGCTTTTTTCCCTCCCATGCTAGCGTCTGTGGGCTGAAAAGGGAGGAATGTGGCCAAGTCGCTGCAACGTTTCGCTGTTTAGAGAGTTAAATAAAGCGTGTTGAGGTACCGGAGAAGAATAAACGGTGGAAGGAGGCAGTGACGACCTGTTAGTGAGACGTGAACACGCTAAAGAGCGAGTCAGGACGGTAGGAAATGTCAAGTGGCGTGTAATTAACGACTGCTTAAGAATCAAATCCAGACTTTTTTGGCCTGAACGAGTTAAAGGCAGTGATGAAAAACACCGGGGTTTAAACCGACCTATCAGCAATGACAGCGTAACAAAAAAAGATTTTTTTTCCTCCACAGACTTTTGTCACAAGGATTTATGGCAAATTTTAAAAACAAAAGACGTTACATTGCGTAAAAGTTCTTGTAGCGGTGCAACAGAAGACTCTGAATCATGCTGCAATGTAACAAAAGTCTTTTTTTAAGTAGCAAAAGAGTTTTTAGGGTGTAAAAATTGTACCAAAAGATTTCTCAGCATGTAACAATGTAACAAAATTCTTATGACAATGAAACAAAAGTATTATGACAATGTAACAGGACTTTTCAGCAAGTAAACAACATAACTTTTTTCATTACAGTTCTCCATTTTTCACAGTGTAAAAATTCTTATAAAGATGTAGAAGATTTCTCGGCATGTAACAATGCAACAAAAGTCTTATAATGGAGGAGCAAAAGACCTTTCAGTGTGTAAACGTGCAGCAATTTTTCAGCATGTAACAAGATTTTTTAGTGAGTAAACGATGCACCTTGTCTTATAACAATCCAACAAAAGTCTGCCCAGGGTGTAACGATGTGACAAAAGCCTTCCGACAATGTAACAAAAGCCTGATGAGGAAGTAACAAGACTTTTCAGCACATAAACAATGTAATGTTTTTCCACACAACGCAACAAGACTTTTCATGGTGTAAAAATACTTATAATGATGTGACAAAAGATTTTTTTCAGCACATAATGTAACAACATTCTAGAAACCATGTACCAGCAGACTGTACCATGTCACCACGTGAGAAACATCTGGCAACAACGTAACTGAAGTCCATGAGGCAAAGTAACAACCAGCTCTGCATGTAGCAAACTTCTTGTAGCAGTGTAAGACAAGCTGTGACGTTGTGTAAGAGTGTAACAAAGTCTCTGTAATAATGTAACTAATGACTCGTGAGGAATTGTAACAAAGACTCCACGTTGAGTAACAAAGAAACAGTGTTTTAGTAACGGTGTAACTGCAGCATGTGACATCGTAACGAACGAATGTGTAACAAAAGCAGTGGAATTACTAATAAACAGTGTATCTAAAGAGTCTCGTGTAAGAAAATCAGAAGATCGACACGCTTAATAGCAGATTTTTAGTCAGCGACGTATGCTAATAACAAGTCCTTGAGAGCGGTTTCATCTGAAACACCTGAGAGAGATTTTCCTCTGAGATCTTCCCAGTCACAATAATTCAATTTCCGACAATTAAATCTTATTCTAAATTCCCCTTGATTAAAACGTTAGGCTGCCGGGTCCCTCCTGAGGGACGGGAGAAAGCCGAGCAGAAGAATCTCGCTGATGAGATTAAAACACTGACCCCAATTGAACATCGTCTCTGACAATAATGGAGGTGAGGGTCAGTGGAGAAGTGTAACTGGGGACGCGCAGATAATGGATGAGAAAATAACCACCCAAAGGTTATTCATTTTCATTACGCCGCCTGTTGAGCTGTTTATTTAATTTTTTTCCTCGCGGAAAATCATTCCCGGAGACCCCTTGGCTCCGTAGAGACGCGAGAGCCCAAGACAGGCTAAATGCGAAATGACGGAACGTTCCGGAAAGCTTTATTAGATGAATGGCACACGCTGACAAAGAGTGTATTCTGCCTATTGAGGAGGAAGGAGGAGGAGGGATGAGGAGGGGGTGTATATGAGTGGGGGGGGGGTAAGTGGATTTGATGATGGCACCCGACCGCCCGCCCGCCCGCTCGCCCACCCGCCCGCATCCTCAGGTGTTTCCAAACGAGTTCACACAGGAGTGATTAAACGGCGGGCACAAACAAGCCACACGTTTGCCCAAATTACTCACCACCTTGTTTTTGTGATTAATTAAACATGCAGATTAAAGTTGCTAAGGAATTCAGATTAATGAGCGCACAAGGCCTCATTGATGGGAGCGTGCGGGGAATCCGGGGCGGGGGCTTTAGGAGAGAATCTAAAACGAAGGAGACAAGACAGAGCGTGGAGTCTAGACCACGAGGAGCGCCGGCTAATGCGTCCTGGCAGCTTTAAACACTGCGCTTTCGCCATTGTGTGGCAGCTAACCGAGCTCAATTAGCAGAACGAAGACGTTTACTGCCAAGCGTGCAGAAACCGCTCAGATATTTATATTTACAACTACGTGTCCTGTGTATCTCAGATTCGACACATTGTTTGTGAGAGAGATGGAAAAATTGTAGGTGAGTCGTTCATCGAAATGGGATTAATACGTTTATTTTTTTTAAAAACTCGAGTGTAAAAAATCCACTTTCAGTCTTCTAGAGACTCGTGAGCTTGTGAGCTCTGGTAAAAAATAGTCTGTTAAAAACTTGCAAAGAAAACTTTTAAAAAAAACTCTATTTTTTAGTTATTCTTTCTTTTCTTTTTTTCAGTCACTAATCAAACTAGGAAATAAAACAAAAAAATCAAAGAAAGTTTTCACATCCTGACTATTTTTTATTCTTGCTTACACACACACACACACACACACACACACACACACACACACACAGTGGAAATGTGAATTTTCTTAAGCTAGTGTATGAACCCCTGTGTGTTTGTTTGGTGGAAAATCAGTCATTTGATTGAAGCAGGTAAAAAAAAAGGTGCTGCACATATACACCCCCCCCACACACACACACACATGCTACAAGGCTCACAGTGTTGTCCCCCTGGCTGGACGCGCTCCAGGGGCGAAGGGCTGATGTTTGCTGTTCTACATCAGTGGCTCTTTCACCTTTATTCTGCTGAACAATCAGCGCTTCATGCCCAAAAATAGAGTCCTGACCCTGCAACTTATCAGCTCCTAATATCTGTGTCCATTCTCGCAGCCTATAAAGGGGCTCTGGGTGGCCCACAGCTGCTGTGTGGTGTTAGTTGCTCCCAGCATGCTGCAATACTCCAGAACATGTAACAGCATCCTACACGTACAGTCCAGCTCAGCACAAACCCCACATAGCACACGGGTCGTGACAAGACGCACACGCCAACCGCTAACTCCTAACGTCCTCATGAAAATTCCGCTTTTATATATATACATACATATATATATATATATATATTAAAGAAAATAGAAGGATGCATCGGATCGAAGGCGGTTCCGTAAGGTAACTCCAGTAAGGTGAACGGAAATCTGATGAGTGATATCTACCTCTAGCATTTCAGGACACGCTGTGAGCTTAATAAAAGGTGTGAGTGAGGGTGAGGGTGGTGGGGGGGTCACTTCAATCCCCTTTCTGAGTGACAAGCCTGGCACACAAAGGTGGTAATCACTCCAGGTCCTTTTGTTATTCCGCCATTCAGCTCTCTCTCTCCGCACTGGCAGGCATTCAGTCGGACTTAACACACTACTTACTAAAAAAATAAATAAATAAATACAAATAAAAATCCGAGCCGGCGTGTTTGACTTTGAATCATGGGGATAAAGCGTCAGCTTTAGCGAATGGCCGTGAACTTTGAGGTGGGATAATGTCATTCACACCGGACTAATTAACACACCGGCTCTTTCTCTTTTTTCCCTCCTGCGCATTAATATGGTGTGATATAATACGGTATAAGTCCGTCCTCTGGCTCATATCCAACTTGACATTTGAAAAAAGATTAATGTGAACTTAACTTTTGGGGGGAGCGTGTTTGCCTAACGTTACCCAGAAGCAACACTTTGCCAGATATCATCTTTATTACGGTTGTTGAGAAGAGAACTGCCATTTAAGACATATTGTGGCGCGAGGCCGCAGCCGTATATCGCCTCCTGTTTTTCTGACGTCTGTCTTTAAATGGAGCTCTTTCTTCATGGCTCTGAATGCTC
>NC_080719.1:1875000-1887500 GCF_019097595.1 Hemibagrus wyckioides
AAGCAACTCGCGCCTGCTGCACTTCTTCAGAAAGGAAACATGGTTCCCCAGCTGCAAGTCGACTTAATTATCGAGCGAGGAGATAAAGCTATCGGAGAGACGGAGGAGTTTCGGGAGGAACTTCGCTAGGAAGGAAGGAAGGAAGGAAGGAAGGAAGGAGGGAGGGGAAGAACATCCTAAGTGTCTGTATCAGGTGCTACGATCGCTAACGATTAGCTAATTGCAGGGGGATCTAATACTTATGGAAACAGGGTGCAAACTTTTACAATATTTTCATTAAGCGTATTTTTGAGTCTGTTTAAGATGCTGTCATTTCCTTAGAAACGGCTGGTCCTCAGTGATAACTATGAATGCGACAATAACACGGTTATATAGAAATTGTCATGGTAGTAAGAGTTACACACCGTCGCGTCACTGATTATTATCCTACGACTGCGTGCCCCGGTGTGTGTTCTTCCTCTGCTGCAGTGTCTGACGTGGTTTCTGGGTCACGCCGTAAAACTCAGCAGCAACAGGAACTTAGTTTAGAATAAAAATATCCACCATATCATTGAGTTATTTGGGTGGGGTGATGAGTCTGGCGGGGGGAAACGTCCCCGGCTCGAGGAGAACGACTGCTCCCCCGGAGTCTGGACGGCGGGGTTGGCTTCGGCAGAGCGATTTAGCGTCCATTCTCCGGCTCTCTCGCTCTCTTATCGCCCACACTCTCGCGGGGCGTTTTAGCCGCTGAAATCCTGTTCACCACATACTGGTTTTTAGAAGCTGTGAAATGAGTGCTGGAGAAGCGTGGCCACAATGTCCGCCTGTGTTGCCACTGGTCTCCAAAATGGGCTCGGGGCTTTTTGTCCAGGGAATGCATAAATGGAAGTTTTTAACACCTCAAAGGAAAGAAGGGCTTTTGTGCGGACGCACTGGTGAAAGTCGTGGCTCTCCTGAGGAGGCAGACGTGCTGAGTGCTGCAGAACAAAAGGACCCCGAGACCTGAGCGGCAGGAGACAGGCTCGGCCGTGAGCTCCACACCCATAACCACACACACATGCACACACACACACACACACTATCACCATCACCAACCTTAACCAACACTGCAACCTATATATATATATATATATATAGAGAGAGAGAGAGAGAGAGAAACAGAGACAGACACACACACACCTATTTTCTTTCAGCGACTCACACAAAGGTCAAACCCGTGCCGTGACACGAGCCTGATGGTTTCTACAAATCTTTTACACAGATGCCGAGTAAATCTTTCTACAAAAGGAAGCGGCTCACGAACACAAAGTCTCTCTGATTGATTCAGAGTCTAACTTTCACTTTAACAATAATAATAATTCCAGGTTTGCTTTTCTCTCACTTCTGAAATTTGTTCGTTTGCTCTTTTCAGACAACAAAAAGCCGACAGCCGGCGACGAGGACGACGAGGACAATCAGCGCCGGCGTCACGTCACGTCACGCGTCCACAATAAACATTTAAATGCAAATAAACCTCCCGGCACAAAAGCACTCGCATCTTCTGTCAGTGGCAACAAAATCAACCTGCAATTGTCTCCTGACTTTCAGCCATTTTCAGTGACAAGGTCTAAGCGCCCAGCATCTGTATTCAAATGACTGTGCGCTCTTTAAAAGACAAAAAACGCAGAGCAGGGCTTTATTTATTACATTTATTTATTTATTTCCCGGGAACCAGTGCTGAAAGTCAATCACATGGTGAATTAAACCAGAATGGGATCAATTGATCCAGAAATGATCAGGTTACAATCAGACGCCATCAGTCGTCCACGAAATGAGTAATATTGTGTTTTTTTTTCTCTTCCTTCCTTCTTCAGACCGCGAGCGAGTGCGACACCGTCGCATTTTCAAAGATTACATTTGCAAGTGAATTGAAAACGCGGCGGCTTTAAACGATCTGATAAGAGCGAGGCGAGGGGAAAAAGTGAAAAGATGAACTTGAAAATGTCGCGGCGGAGAAAGAGAGAGGAAAAAAAACGAGGCTCTGAGGACGGACCGGAGGTTGTGTGTTTAATTCCTCTTACACCTCAGCGGATAACTAGCGTCATTTATTCGCTGACAAACTCGACTAACAACTGTTCCCGTTGTCGCTTATGCTACAGCAACTCTGGTACGAATCCCTTCCAGTGAGCTGTTGCCATGGAAACTGTAACGTATTCAAATCTTTTCGCACAGCGCCGACCGCGAATACTCCTCCCACCATACGTCTTACGTAAAACGTTCACTGTTGCTATGGAAACGATAACGCATTAGAAAGAACATCGCATTAAGGTATCTAAACCTGAGGGATTCTGTTCTAGGAAACTCATCCACACCTTCTTGGCCATTCTCGGGAAGCGGATCAGATGAACAGCAGCAGGAGGAGGAAATATGTCGTGAAAACACTCGTAAATCTCAAGGAACGAAAAGGAAGGAGAGATGAAGAGGTACGAGAAAGGAAAAAAAAAACAAAAAAGAAATCCAGGCCTTTTTTTTCTAGCAAGAGAGAGAGAGAGCTAAATGTTTCCTCAGACATCCTTCACAGGAATGTAAATCTTAACGGTGACGGACAGGCGTGTTTACGGCGAGCTCGATACGGCCGGCTTTACGCACTGAAACAATTAACATTCGCTCGAGTTCGTTTACATTAACGCCCATCACGCCGTCTTTCCCCTTTTCTGCTCTGAAACTTATGAATCGTCATGTGAGAGAGAGAGAGAGAAAGAAATGATCGGTTTGAGAATATCTCTGCATTCTTAATTTTCTAGAGAGGGAAATGATTTAAAGGACGCAGCGCACAAATCTTGGCTGACACGACCGGAGCTGGCTTCGCAGTCTCGCTCTCCGGCTTGGCGCTGCACGCATTTAGGGCAAAAAAAAAAAAAGTCTCTGAACACAGAGCACTTTCGTCTCTCTGGCAAAAAAAAACAACAAAAAACAAATGCATCGTTTGAGTCACTGATCGGCGGGATAATTGAGTTTATTACTCTTTTTCCTTTTTTTAAAAAAAAGGAGCTTTTGAAAATTGGAGGTCAAATTTTCTCTCCAGTCAGGCAATAAATAAGTCAAATAAGGTACAGGCTTCTGCCAGCGGTATTTTAGTGCCGAATTCAATTAGCGAAGAAAAAAGAAAGAAAAAAACACACACACAGGAGACGTGTGTGCTCCTCAGAGCGGCTATTAGAGACGCGTCCTTTCCCATGATGCCGCAGCAATCAGCTCTTCAGGTGTTGGAGGAGAGACGAGCAGCTGGAGGAGGACGAGAGCCGCTTCAGGAACGCAATCATGGTGAGTTTGGAGAAATGACACGTGCCACATGATTACACCGCAAGTTCGAGGACAGATCTTTGTATTTCTATTACTATTATTATTATTATTATTATTATTATTATTATTAGGGTTAGGGTTTAGGGTTAGGGTTAATAATTTGTATTAATTTTTAATTTAATTATAATGAATAATTTTTATTATTCCTGATATTCCCCTAAACAGATCGAATATACTTCTAAAATTTGCCAACAAAAGCTCCGGCTAAGCACCTAGCATAACTGTTTAGTGATTAATGCTAGCCTGTCTCCTTCACACTGTTTCATTGTGGTGGCCATTTTGAGAATCATTTCTGAGTCAGTGAAACGTTTATTAGGCTTTATCGTAGCCACGTTAGCTAGCTAGGTTAGTTAGTTAGCTAGTTCTTTAGTTCGCTGATAATGACCTACAGCAGCGAGAATGTGACCTGTTCGAGACGACTAATAAAATATCAGAATCCGTAATTCAGAGGCTGTTTTCTTGACGTAGCATCTCTTCATAAGTAAGCAGAGAATTTTTACCCTCTTTAGCAATGCCCATACTTTTCCTTCTAAAAGAAACACAAAAACAAGGGAACAAAACAGACTTTCTTTATCTCATCTCTCACACAACCGCTCTCCATTATGTTAAACAATTTCAGCTAGCACTAACTCACTTTTAACGTAGCTAGCTAGCTAACACCACTATGAGGAAGTGTAAGCACTGCACAGGATGTACTACCGAGTGTGTGGTGAAGTGTATTATAGCAAAATAAAGGAAAATAAATCTTTTTAAGTCAAATTAAAGTTACAGGGAATAAACAACACACGCAAACGACTCTTAGAATTTAGTGAACTCTTGAAATTTAAACAGAAAATAATTCTACAATTCCTTGTCTAAGAGTCTGGAATTTTCTCATCAACGTTTTATTTTTATTTAATTGTTTTTAATCATAATTTTCTTGAAATTATTTTCCTAGTGTACCTAGTATGGAATTATTCCTTAATTATTTTTTTAATTCATGTTAATTTTATTTACGATAGAAACAGGTAATAAATAGTTTTGTACATATTTTCATGATGTTTTCATGACAAATTTATTTTTGTCTAAAAGTCTATAAAATCTTACTTTTATATAGAAAAACTCTATAACTTATTTATCTAACTTATTTTTTATTGTCAGTTTTTTAAATCTATTCTTAGTATATTTAGTATATTTTCATTCTTTATTTTATTTTTATTTTTTATAATTCTTAATGATTTTATTATCATGGCCCACATGGTCAATAAAACGTTTTGTCACATGTCAGTTTTTAAAACGAATGAAATGAAATGAACAAAATTTACAAAACGAATAGACTGACAGTTTTTTTTAAACTAAAAAACTGAAAATAAATCCAGAATTCTTTGTCAGAAATTCTTTAAAACATTGAAATTTATTTTTAGTAGAATTTAAACTGAAATTTTATTCTTAGTCTTTAGAACTCCCTTGAATTTTGTGCTAAATCAAACAAACACATAATTTTCAACTTTTTAATTCTTTTGTCTAAACATTAAAATTTTGTCAACTTTTTTTTTATTGTAAATGTATTGAAATTCGAAATACAAATTCGCTGTTTTGAATGTAAAACATAAACTCATAATTCTTTCGGTCTAATTCTAATTTCTGATTTTCATCAACATATTATTATTATTATTATTATTATTATTATTATTATTAATATATATTTATTTTTTTTATTTCATTTCATTTATTTATTTATTTATTTTATTAATTTTATTTTTTTTTTATTCGATAATCCGTTCTATTCAGATCAGGTCAATAAAACATACAACGAAGGTCCATGAGAGGGGTGTGTTTACTTTTGAACTGACGTTAACATGAATTGTTCTCCAGGGTTTTCCGAGTCTGGGAATATTAGAGAAATGGAATTCTCTGGTTCCTTTCCATTATATGAGGAACCGTAAATGTTATGCGGACAAACTGAAACAAGCACATACACACTATACACATACACACACACACACACACACTCTATACACACACCCAATCTTACAAACCTTACAATGTGGCCTTTGTGACATAATGCCCTCTCCAAGCTGGATTTTTGGAAAATAATCCGAATTTTCCTATCCCATGTATCCAGTAATAACATCTTACATCACAGCGCTGCTTATGTGTGCCGTAAGTGAATTTCTGCTCGTTTTCTTTTTCTCCCAGGTTCGAGAGGGGGGTAAGACAAACACCAAAGCTAAACGGTTATTATGTTCCAGTCATGCCCGGAGAACCCATTAGAGCATGGCACCGGCCGTGTGAAACCCGAGGAACTCCTCCTCACCTACTGAAGGACCGGCGTCTGTCTGTCACTTTAAAAAGCTTCGCTCCAGATTTCGTAGAACTTCCTACACGACAAAGCGTGAACACGAGATCTTTAAGAGAAATGGGATCCTCTTGACCACACACACACACACACACACACACACACACACTGATGATATCAACATGAGGTTAGTGATGAAAGCACGACAGGTGGGTCACATGAAAAGGTCTCGACATTTCATTCCACGCCTCCTGTTTAACACATTATTCCTCTGCAACATATATATATATATATATATAAATATTTAATCCGAGGATACGAATCGGAATGGTCCAATAAATCCAACGACGTAAATAAGCAAGTGATTCGAGACGCTCGGCTCTTCAACCTTGGACAGCTTCACAGATTTTTCAAGCATCATGCAAAGTCGAGTGTTCAAGCAGCGGCTTGATTACCGCCTCACGTCTCTTACACACACACACACACACACACACACACACACACACACACACAGACACCTCGGCTCGGAACCCGGTTTGTGTGGAACCATCCCGACTTTTTAAACCTGGACACTGTAAAGGCAAATACTTTTATTTGTCTGGTATTATTGCTGCTGAAGGTTCGACTCTGCTCACTGAACACCGGAGCTGTTTTCTTTTTTCTTGTGCTGCTCACAATAGGAGTTTGAAAAATTTTCACCGTGAAGTATTATTTCTCTCCATTTTCTAAAAGTCTGTGAAAAGCCAGGAGATAAGCAGCCTTCGGCTATAAATTCACAGCACGCTGAGCTTTTTAGAGCTTTATTTTATTATTTCTATTTTATTATTATTATTATATATATTTTTTTTATGTCTAGCTCTCCGAGCGAAAAAACCCCGAGCCCTGTAGAAATCAAAAGGCCAGACGAAGGTTATTCTGAGGAGGAAGTCACTTGTGAAATTGTAAAAGTTTTTGGCGTCTATTTTCCGAAAGCTTTTGACGGACTCTGAACAGGCTATCGCGTCGAGCATCGTGTTCTCGGAGGGCGGAGAGATGAGAAGAGAGAGGAGTGAAGCGATGTTAATCTCACCGTCGTAACCCAGGATGGAACAAAACGCCTTTATTTCCGCCTCGGAGTCGGGGAAGAACGACAGGAAGATGAGTTTAACCTCAGCGAATGCTGTTGATCGGGCGTGAGAGAAGAAACGTTATCGTTTCTATAGTAACAGCTCCTAAACATTTACGATTACTTTAATGCTCATGGAAGGAGTCTCCAGTGTCAGAGGTGATATTTCTTATTTAATAACTTTTCTAGAGTTTATTTTTGGTAACATAAGTAACAAGAATTTTGTATTGTTAGAGGGTTTTTTTTTTTTGGCTTATTTACTTCAAAAGAATGAGAAAAAACAAACAGGAAAGAAGGACTGTTTATAGCTGCTGTAATGTTAGCGACAAACAGGAACTAGCTTGTTTAACAAATAAAGTAATAATGGTGATGATAAAAAGATAAAATAATGATGTCTTTAAGAAACAGAAATCCTGCGTGTCGGAAAGATAAGATAAATGAAACCCTCAGGGAGGTGTGGCTACAGGAAGTTCATTAGCGTCTCAGAGATTCTGTCGCACGTCAATAACGATAGCTCTCGTCTCTTCTTGGATGTTTTTTTTTTTAATTTTTAAAAATGATATCAGACCCAGACAAAAAAAGGAAAAATAAAAACCTCTGTAGAATATTCCTGCTTGTTTTTTTCTCTTCACCCGTTTGAATATTCATCCAGTTTCCACGTCCCCAAGAAACTCTTCTAATCAGAGTCACTTCCCCCTTTAATCACAGGGGCTGTAATTATGTTCTGATAAAGCGTTTTTTCCCGCACTCCTCCGTGTCACTCACAGGTCTAGTGTGTGGAATCGGCAGAGCGCTCCAAGCTGCCAGACGTCACACACCGCACCGCAGACGCAGACGCTCATCCTTCCGCCTCGGGATTGATATTATTACTGACCAAACCCGAGTTAAAGAAATAATAAATGGGCGTAGATACGAGCGAGGGAATCAGAGACGGCTTTAACAGATCTTTAGTGAAAGAAAGAAAGAAGGAAAGAGAGCTGGTGTCTTTTTTCTCAAATCGTCAAACAAAAAAACGTCACGGCGGCCGTATCGAGGTTTCTGCTTTTCTCTTTGTAAATCCGTCCAAGCTCTGGGATTAGAGGAGGAAAAAAAATATCTACAGCTCTCTCGGTTTCCATGTTCATCTTGGAAGCTTGGAAGAGCTCGACGTCAGGGACCATCGCGAACCGCTGGTTGATAATGATGACGATTTAATTAGAAGGCTCTCTGTGGTCTCTGGAGTTTGCCCAAACTTCTCCACCCTGCAGATGGCCACCAATAATTTTAGCTACTACACCGAGAACCAGGAGGAACATCTCCACCACCACCACCATCATCATCACCACCATCAACAATATCATCATCATCATCATCATCATCATCTTGGTCCTGCCACTAAACCAGAGAGCTTTATTTCCATGTGACATACCACCACAGGGTTCTCATCTAACACACACACACACATATACACACACACACACACACATACACACACACACACACACAAAGCCCAGATCTGAAACTCCTTCTCCTCCTCCTGTTAAAAGCTCTCTGGAATATAATATTCTGCTTATAATAAAAGGTTAGAAGAACAGCATGATGTTTCAAGATGGCCTCTGGATTCTGATAAACAAATAAAAGAAGAAAAAAAGAAAAAAGAAAAGGGGGATGTGGTGTAAAAATGAACGGTTCAACAAGTCACGCTTCAGAGTAAACCTCATCTCATTTGCATGACAGAAGGACTGAGAGGGTTCGAGTTTGGCTCTGTGTCATAGTTTCGGTTTCTTTCTTTCTGTCCATTTATTAATAGAGAGGTAGAAGGGATGCAAAAGAAACCGCGACTCTGAGCTCTTTCTTTCTGTTCATCTCTCCGTCCGTTTCGGCTCAGCTCAGAGAGAGAGAGAGAGAGAGAGAGAGAGACGTACGCCGTTTGCTCGTGGGTGTCCGGCGTGTGCCAGTGTGGCTGTTCTTTAAGACCATCAAAGAGGCTCTTGGGGAAGGCTCGGGAGGCGAAACCGCACATTTTCCTCCATCATTTCAACAGTTTTTCCATTTAAAAGAAAAAAAGAAGAAGAAAATATTACACCATTATAGTTCTCTCACTCAGCAGACTTTTGACAGCCGTGCTGTGCTGTGCTGCGCTGCAGTCCTGTGACACGCCGGAGATGAAGGAGGAGGAGGAGGAGGAGGAGGAGGAGATGAAGGAGGAATACTCCAAAAAGAGAGAGAGAGAGTGAGAGAGAGAGAGAGAGAGAAAAGAAGTGAAATTATAGTCCTGGATCAGGAGGTAGCTTGATGAACTAATGTAAAAAAAAAAAATGATGCATTTTAATTCGTGCGCAATTTGTTTTCCGTTCCCCGTGCCAAAGCAAAAAAAAGAAGGGAAAAGGTTCATATTTTCCATTTTACTTTTGGTGTGGTTCAAAATGAAAGAGAGAGAGAGAGAGAGACTCCGTGTCAGATCAGCGAGTTCACGTCTCTTTGTCACGAGGCAAGGAAGAGACGTCTGAGGCACTGTTTTGTTTGTTCGCCGTTTCCACGCCGACGTACCCTTGACCCCTACATCCCTTCATCCCAGAGACCTCGCCGCCTTCTACCCACAATCCATGTCACCTTGAGGACCGGAGGACGTGCGTGTGGCCTATTCAGCTACTGGTGCTGCTTTACACTGAACATCATTATCTGCACACACACACACACACACACACACACACACACACACACACACTGCATCGCTGGTGCATCAAAGCTCATCCAGAACCAAGCGCTTTCTCTTCGTACCTGCCCGTTTTCTACGTGGTTCAGAAAGAAAGAAAAAAATCTCCATGTGACGTTTTTAGAAAGAGAGAGAGAGAGAGAGAGAGAGAGAGCAGCACTTGTGGTCACGTCTGCTGAAGCCATTTTCTCATGACGCACGCCCTGTAAAATCCGCGAGTCAGTGTAAATAATCATGGAATAAGGAAACAAAAGAGCTGGCCAGAGCGATTTGAGCTTAACTACTGTCAGAACTACAGCCACAGAAATTGCACCCTCCTTTTTTTCCACCCTCTTTTGTCACTTTAATTTGTTTTTGGCACGGCGCGGCCTGAGTTTCCACAGTCGAGAAAACACACACACACACTGTAGGCAACGCGAATTTTGGCCGAACGTCCTCGAACGTTTTCCATATAATTTTCAAGAGTGGATCAGATGTCCATTTTTGCAACTACAATAAAAAAAACTGTAGAAGTAGCGGAACAAGATGTTAGCTACTGGTTCTTCAGATTCGGGCAGAGCCAGAAAAATAGAGAGCCAGAACCTCTTTAAGATGTAGTGTCACGTCAAAAGAAAACCCGCTGTTTTAGGAAAAAACGCTGTTTTCTCATTTCATAAAAAATTTCTGATTATTTTCCTGGTCATTGGCTCTGATGCGAAATCCTAAATATAAATGTAGAGTTATACATTAACAGAAGATAGAAGAAAAGAAAGGAAAAGAAAAGAAAAGAAAAGAAAAGAAACATGCAACAGTTTGTATCCGAGCTCATTTGCATATCCTGAACATTTGTGACATCACAGTTGGATTAGAAGAATATCACAATGCTGATTAACAATCGTTACATTCTGCAACACACACAGACATACACACAAACACACACACACATACACACACACGCATGCATGCACGCACACACACACACGATCAGCGTGTTGGTATGGAATGTGAGAAACATACAACAGTTTATAATCAAGCTCATTTGCATATCGTGACACTTTTGTGACATCACAATCGGATTAGCCGAATATCGATGATGCTGATTAACAATCACTACATCTTGCCACACACACTCTGTTACTCACACACACACACACACACACACACGTGATCAGTGTGTTGGTATGGAACGTGAGCTCTAAGATGATGCCGGTGTGAATAATTTCAGCGCTGTAGTGTGGCCTCGTAAATCAGCAAGCCACGTCTCTGTAGATTCATTACTGACCTCTAACTGCTAACTGGCTTCTTGTAAAGTTAGTGATCTATCAGCTCGTGACAGGCTCACGATGAGCCCAACTAAAATAAACACACACACACACACACACACAAACACACACACACACATTGTGACAGGCGGATGGAGAACAGTGAACAGCTGTGAGTGTAGAATGCTAATGTCTGCTAGCATGTTAAACACAGCAGCGTTCTTGGTACACGTCCTGAACACACCGCCTGTCACAGGGGGGTTTAGCATAACGGCTTAGTGAGCAAGTTACTGCTAATTTTCTCATTTAGCATTTATCACCTGGGATACTACACTTCTCTTTCTCTATTATCTATCCTTATTCTCATAGTCCAATACATTAATACTCCAATATTCCAATACTCTGATACTGATACGCTAATATTCTACTACTCCAATACTGCAATACTCCAATGCTCTAATATGCTAATACTCTAATACTCTGTACAACTGCTAGCTTAATACTTTTACTTTTATATGCCATCATTCTTACTTTATTACTCAATTCCTCTCACTCTGTATTCACTCTAACTCTACTGCACTACTTACACTCTATTACTCTAATTCTAGTATTTTTACTCTCTTTTACTGCAATAATGACATTACTCTGATTCTGTATCATTATTATTACTGCATTATTAACATTAATATTACTGCATTATTAACATTATTATTACTGTATTATTAACATTACGCTGACTCTGTATTAATAATTATAAATATAATTTATAATAATTAAAAATTAATATTTAATTTTTTTTTTTTAATTCTCCTGTATTCCTCTTCCTCTGTATTACTCTTAATGCAGTACTGTTACACTCTTATAACACGCTTATTACAATACTGTAACACTTCCTCTTCCTCTGTATTACTCTTAATGCAGTACTGTTACACTCTTATAACACGCTTATTACAATACTGTAACACTTCCTCTTCCTCTGTATTACTCTTAATGCAGTACTGTTACGCTCTTATAACACGCTTATTACAATACTGTAACACTCTTCCTCTTCCTCTGTATTACTCTTAATGCAGTACTGTTACGCTCTTATAACACGCTTATTACAATACTGTAACACTCTTCCTCTTCCTCTGTATTACTCTTAATGCAGTACTGTTACACTCTTATAACACGCTTATTACAATACTGTAACACTCTTCCTCTGTATTACTCTTAATGCAGTACTGTTACTCTTATAACACGCTTATTACAATACTGTAACACTCTTCCTCTGTATTACTCTTAATGCAGTACTGTTACGCTCTTATAACGCGCTTATTACAATACTGTAACACTCTTCCTCTGTATTACTCTTAATGCAGTACTGTTACGCTCTTATAACACGCTTATTACAATACTGTAACACTCTTCCTCTTCCTCTGTATTACTCTTAATGCAGTACTGTTACGCTCTTATAACACGCTTATTACAATACTGTAACACTCTTCCTCTTCCTCTGTATTACTCTTAATGCAGTACTGTTACACTCTTATAACACGCTTATTACAATACTGTAACACTCTTCCTCTGTATTACTCTTAATGCAGTACTGTTACTCTTATAACATGCTTATTACAATACTGTAACACTCTTTCTCTGTATTACTCTTAATGCAGTACTGTTACGCTCTTATAACACGCTTATTACAATACTGTAACACTTCCTCTTCCTCTGTATTACTCTTAATGCAGTACTGTTACTCTTATAACACGCTTATTACAATACTGTAACACTCTTCCTCTTCCTCTGTATTACTCTTAATGCAGTACTGTTACTCTTATAACATGCTTATTACAATACTGTAACACTCTTCCTCTGTAT
>NC_080719.1:1892500-1920000 GCF_019097595.1 Hemibagrus wyckioides
AATTGTTGGTTTGTTTGTTTTTTAAAGAAAATGACTTTGTGTTTTACTTTTTACTTTGGCCATCAAAGCACAGGAATGCGCTCGCGCTTCCCAGAAATAGATTAATTTCGGAGTGTAGCAAATTGCCCTAATCCGATTTAATGCTCGATAATAATCCAGAACAATCACAACGTGAACGTTACCTTTATTGCTTCCCTTCATCATATCTTCTTCTTCCATGCAAATGTTGAGATTTTTAGATTTTCTTTTTAAAGATCAGGTGTCTGTATGGATTTATTTACCGATGCGCGTGCCTTAACGCCGACTGTAAACAATGCCATGGAATCTAAACTCTAAACTCTAAAACACCAAAAAAAGAGAAAGAAAATCTAAATTCATCCTGAAAGTGCGCGCGGAAAGAATTAAAAAAGGGGGAAGAAAAGCCGGCGGTGCGCGCACACGTGATTGTCCAATGAGAAAGATCCGGCGCGAGCGAAGCGAACGTACAGCCAGCCTGCGGTGCGTGCGCTCGCGCTACAAAACGAAACCGTACAAAAAAAGAAAGAGAGAGAGAAAAGAAGAAACAGAAGAGTTCTACAGTGCGCAAAAGAAACAGAAGAAGAAGAATTAACAACAACAACAAAAAATACAACTTACCGGCACCACATGCGACAAACGTCTCGCTCTCCAGATGCCCGGCTACAGGAAACGGCACGGTGTGCACAGCGCGCGCGACGGCACCGTGTTTCCGCTAAGCCACGCGCTGACAAGTCTGTATAGAGAAGAAGCAAAAAAAAAAGATCAATCTAAAAAGAAATCAATAATCATAAAATAAAAGCTTGCGTTTGCGTATATATATATATATAAATTTTATTTAGAATTCATTTTGATGTGTGAATGATTAATCAGTCAATCAATCGATCAATCAATCGGGAAAGAATATTTGAAATATCTCCATGAATTAATTTTTTTTATAATAATGCGCGTGGTTGTGAAAGTGATTATGAGTTCTAATAACCGGCGTGTTTTATTTTTCTGCAAATGCAGAACAATTGTCGGATCCAATCAAGATCTCTCTCTCTCACACACACACACACACGGGGAATAAAGTATGTCCATTGAGAGGCCAGGACAGGAGAGGACAGGACAGTGCAGCACATCCCCTGCCCAGCAATAATCAGGACAATGTGCTGAATCGGCGGTCTAATTATAAACGCGCCATTTGGACCTCCATTGCCGCCTTACCTTATGAGGGAAGTTGCGCACACACAGAGGCACGGCAACTGTTCAAACCAGAATGCCATTAGCGGATCAGCTTCGACCCAACACTGGGACGAGCAGGGAGAGGTGGTGGTGGAGGAGGTGGTGGAGGTGGAGGTGGAGGATTGCTTTTCAAACAGTCCGTCTCACTTAAGACAAGAGTGTATTATTAGCCGCGCGGTTATTCTTATACTTCCACCACACTGGACACAAAGTTCAGACAGAGAAGGGAGAGAAGTTAAGCTGGCTTTAATTAAGGTGTCCGATTGCGTCCCTGAACAACAGAGCTTTTGTGTCTCCTTCCGAGTTTATAAAGACAGAGGGGGGGGTCAAATTAATTTCCAGAAATTTCGCTTACAAGTTAGCGCCATGCGCTTTAATTGTTTTTTCCCTCTTTGTAAATAAGCTTGCATGTCTTTCTGTTTTTTTTTTAAATATGATATAATAATAATAATAATAATAATAATAATAATAATAATAATAACAAACACAGGCCAGACATTTCCTAAAAAGACGTCAGAATGCTGTGTTTCTTATTAAAATATTATCAGGTCATGTCCAGCAGTCGAGAAGTCGCTTATCTGTGTGTGTGTGTGTGTGTGTGTGTGTGTGTGTGTGTGTGTGAGAGAGAGAGAGAGCGACTCTAGTTTGGAGGGAAACACCCTTTAGATGATGAGCTATCTCTGTCACACAGGCAAAGTTCACACGCACTGCAAGTCCGCGTGCTCTCTTAATACCTTCACACACGGTGTGTTTTGGAAATCATGTCCTCTGTGTATGTGTGTGTGTGTGTGTGTGTGAGAGAGAGAGAGAGAGAGAGAGAGAGAGAGAGAGAGAGATGGAATTATATATAGATTTCGGGTTTAAATATTATAAAATATGAAAAATCCTCCTTAACAAGCGCGCGCTGTTCTCGCGCAGAACGTGTTATTGTGTGGAAATGATATTACATAAAAAAATTCAAAAACAATTTCGTGAAGAAGTGTGTTATTTAACACGCCAAACACTCGATTTGCTGCGGTATCATTTACACAATTTACAGTCATTACAACATTTTAGCAAAAAATCCTTAGAATAAAAATATTCATTATTTGATCTGCTTCACTTACTGTTCAGTCGTCTATTTCGCAGGCGTTTTTTTTCTTTTCACTCTAAAAGTAGTCTTGCTTGTCCAAAGTTGTGTATTGTCTCTAAATGGATGAACACTTCATTTTAATTTATGACTTATGCATTCTTCTGAGGTCAATTCTCCTGACCTCGAAGGGAAAGTGAAGCCAAGAAGAATTTCCACGCTTTTTTTTAAACTGACTCTCTCTCTCTCTCTCTCTCTCTCTCTCTCCGCGTTGGCACCAGATTGACTTAAGGACCTGCACTATCCATGCACCATTTAGGATTGTTAGAATTTATGATTTCTGGTTATTTTTTCTGACCGGAGCGCTCGCGACGGAAAGACATTTCTGCACGAAGCTTAAAAAGAAAGGTCGAATCTGAACTGCGCTCTGTGCGTCACTGATAATGAAGAGTACCGCTCTGTGGACGAAAAGTGAAATTGCTTCCTGTGCTGGGGAAGTTTATCTGCCATCCGGATAGCCACGAGACGTCTTACTAACACAGAAAAAAAATTGAGTTGTAAAATATATCTCACGGCGCTCTATAAACCGGCGCGTGCTTTTGATAAAGGTTGTTTGATTGTTATCGGGGGTTTTGTTTTGTTATTATCCTCGCGCGTGCGTGTAAATCAGCTCAGGACTACATGAAGTACACGAGTTCATGAGAAGGGTGAAACTTCACTTCATTTCCAGTTGAGAAAATCTTTGAAAGCAACGCTAAACTGAGAAGAAAATAAACAGAAACCTTCTTGGCACCGGAGAACCCCCGAGCGCTACAAGTTCAGCCGCGCTGTCAACGCGATCACCGCGATTCAACAACATCCCAACAACAACAACAACAAGCAAACAACACACCCTAATGCCAAACGCATACTTCAACCCAAATCCCTGTCACGTTCTTGTCACTTTCTGGCTGCTGATAAAGACACAAGACTAGCGCATGGTTTCTCTGCGAAAACGCGCAGAGTCACACGCGCGACGCGAAACGCGTGGAAATGACGCGAACAACAGGTTAGAATGAAGTACGTGTGGAATTTTAAAACAAAACCAAACCAAACAAAAAAGTTTACCTCGATGTGAACCACGCGGGGCAAAACCTCAGCCTCGTTTGTCCAACGTCGTATCCCGATACGGTACAAAACAAACCGTGGAAAAAAGGGGGGGGGGAGTATCAGTCTCTGCGAGAAAAAAAAAAAAAAAAACAAACAAAAAAAAAACAGCAACTAAAAGTGAAAAGCAGAGCGCGGCGGGAATACCAAGTTAAAACTGTCAACAAAATGCTATACGAGCCGCTACGGATTTGTCCCCGCTGGTGTGCAGAACTGAAAACAAGGACAGAAGGAAAAGAAGAAGGAGAAGAAGAAGACGGCGGAGAGCTTGCTGTCAATCTTGGCAATCAATGTGCGCGGCCATGTCGCAAGCATTCAAAGCATTTCCCGTCGTGCAACATCAGAAAGTGAGTGGCCAGGGGCATTGATGTGAGCAAGGCAAAAGAGGCAGGGCTCCCCCTCCCAGACAAGAGAGAGAGAGAGAGAGAGAGAGAGAGAGAGAGAGAATAGGAGTCTTCAGCGGGGAGGGGTGAAGGAACAGCGATTGTGGCCTCTCCAAAAAAAAGAGAGAGAGAGAGAGAGAGAGAGCGCACATGATGCATTAACTAAATCAATGAATGCATGGTCAAGTCTAAGGATTAAAGGTTCCACAAGGGTGCTCGGTGGCTTCGTGGCTTCATATTGAAGATATGAAGTACCTTTGACGCCAAAGAGTGAAGACTGGAGACACTTCTTAGGGTTGGAACAAGACTTTTTTTTAAACAGAACTCTATAAAGAAACCTCCTGTTTGTAAAAAAAAAATATAATATAAAGAGTAGCAGATCTGAAGGTTTATTTATTTTTTCTTCAGGAGCAGAGTTTCAGAGTATTGCTCGTGAAAGTGAATAATGTGCTGATGTAAAAAAACAAAAAAAAAACACAGTGTACCCAGTTAGGAGGAATACTGGATCCTGTATCATTTTTTTGGAGCCTATAATGCCCCGATTAATTGCATGTTTTAGAAGGTGATGAAGCTTTTATTTATTTATTTTTGTGCTTGTTAAGTGAGCAGGTCGGGCTTCAGGTGTGACCCGATATTTGCTCCTTTTGTACGGAGGATTAACAGACTTGACTCGGGTTGCTCGAGGCTATAGCCTACTGCATTGATATATTGAATGATGACACACACACACACACACACAGAGAGAGAGAGAGAGAGAGAGAGAGAGAGAGAGAGAGAGAGAGACTCGAGTTAATTTTGAACTCAGATCATTGAAGCGAAGGTTTAGACATGATCCATGCATCTCCATCATAAATCCGCGTCTTGGTATAATTTTATACGAATCTATGATCAATAAAGATGCATTGATTACTCATTGGAAAATTCTCTTTTTTTCCCGAAAGTTCTAACCAGCCCGGAAATTATCGGATGAAATATTATTATATTTTTTGCCTACCACCAACTATAATTTTTTTAAATAATAATAATAATAATAATAATATATATATATATTACCTTATAAGCATCTGGGAGTAAAGATCAATAAGGACGATATGAGATTGTGGACCAACAATACCTGTCATTTTGAATACAGCTGTGCATTTCACGTTGAATGCATAAACGCACCGTTATTTAAAAAATAAAATAAATAAATAAATAAATACAGCATCTAATCGATTCCTCGCGTGACATTTCGGGTTTTTTTAGAATCGGTTTTAATTATGAAGAATTTGCAGGATTTACCCTTGGAGCGTCTTTTATATGTTGTAATATTAAACTTTAAGCTGAAATATAATCAAATGACACCTTTTAACCAGGAGCATGCTTAAATAAAAAAGGAAATAATTGTAATAAACACGTTAATGGGAATGAAATGCAGTGAAATGGTTTTTTTCCAAACGCTAAGATCAACCTGAGTGAAAAGATGCCTGTGGAAATCAGACTGCACAGATTGGAGAGTAAGGATAAATAAGTATTTGTAACAACCAGGTGAAATCAATAGCAAGCTGTCAATCATTCGGATCCTGGACAAACCCTTGTGGTCTGTCCTGTCAATTCCACAAGAAGGAAGGAAGGTGAATCAGGATTATTAAAAAAAAAAAAGCAAAGAAAAGAATTGGTAAATATTTTTTTCTCCTTTCAAGGTGAAGTCTAGAGTGTAGGTAGCTTAATAAATCTTTTAAAAAGTCACGAAGCAAAAATGAAATCCCAAATATGATAATAAATAACCTATAGAAGAACAGAAAGTGGTACTTACAATTACACAGGGACAGATGCAGAAGAAAATGACGTTTGTTAACAGAAGAGTCACACAGGGCTAAGGAGAGAGAGAGAGAGAGAGAGAGAGAGAGAGGGAGGGAGAAAGAATGTATGTGTGTAGAGAGAGAGAGAGAGAGAGAGAGAGAGATGGAGAGATGTCCTTTCACAACATCTCTTTACATCACATCGACTCTCCGGCTTCTTGTCTTTCATTTTCCCATTTTCACATTCCCTTTGTTCCTGAGAAGAAAAAAAGAAAAAGAAAAAAAGAGAAATCATATCCACGCGTCGCATCTTCGTCCCTCAGCTTTTATAAAGTAGCGAAAAAGAGAAAAAGAGAAGATTAATTATTCACATTGACTTCAAGGCACAAGCTTTGGGGTTTTTTTCTTTCTTTCTTTTTCTTTTTTTTCTTTCTGCTATAAAACTTTTCCACCTATGCTTTCGAGCAAGATATTTTGCTGCAAAACAATAAAAAGGTGAAAAATACACGTGTTATAAAATGTTCATAAGCTTAGTGTGTGGTTATTAACATCAATAAGCTTCACCTCGTGTCGCAAATCAAAAGTGAGGTGATATTATTATTATTATTATTATTATTATTATTATTAAATAGAAACTCTTTCTCACTCATGAGAACACAAGCTTCTTGTTAAACGTAAGATATTTTATTATAAAGTCGTGATAGCTCAATAACGTTTGTAAGAAGGCTTTTATATTTTTTTTATCCAAAAATGTCTACACTTTTTTTAGAGTATAGTAACCTACTCAGCTCTATACTGGTACTACTAACTAGTATGCTAACTAGCATGCTGGTAGCCTTAGTATTAGTGCTTATGTATTACTGTGGCTGTTTAGTAAAGAAATATATCTAATTTGTCATCTTAATCATTGTATACAGTACGTCTGATTAATAAAATAATATTATTATTAATTATAAAAATTATTACAAGGACATGTTTTCGTCCATCAGGAAAAGAAGCGCGTGAAATACAAGCGCATAATTTTTTTTTAATAATTGTCGATAAATGTTAGTGACATTGAGATCCAGAAAGATCTTTTTCTCAGCGATTAATACTCCCCTTTTTTTATTTTCCTCCTGACTTCAGGGATCGTGACCGGAATCGATCTATGAGCCTCAAACGCCACCTAAAGGTCAAAGGAGGAACTGCGTCTGAGTTTTTATTGTGTAAAGTGTAAAGTTTTTCGGGGGTTTATTTTGCGGGAAGTTGTGTGAAGAATAAAGACTTCCTGTTCGTGTTTGTGTGATGCTTTTGTGTTGAATTAAAAAAAAACAATTAAATCCATATTAACACGAATATTTATTTCGTTTGCATTTCACTCTGAGATGGAAGTTTATCATCTATATTAAAATGAAAAACAGATCCATTGCTTAACAAGTAGAACCGTTATACTTGCTGTTGTTTGTTGTTGTTTGTGTACCACCTTTGAGCTCTACAAAACAGTGTTTCCTGAGCTATCATCCAATGAAACCTTAAAGAACCACAGATGAACCCTTTAGTGTAAGCCAAGGACCATTAATCATGCACCGAAGCTCTTAAAGAACCACAGAAGAAAGGAGAGCCTCTGCTAGACCATTTTTGGAAGCTGACAGCCTTTAATTATCTGAGGAACCCTCAAAGAACTGTTGAAGATCTACCCAGATAGCTGAATGTTAAACATCAGGGAGGTTCTATGTAGTGTGAGGATACTCATGCACAATAATTTGGCATTTCTTATGAACAGAAGGAGTTCTCAAAAGTCTTGATTGGATAAATCAAAGTTTTTAGTTACTATAAGTTTTTTTTCTCTCTCTCTCTGGAGGAAGATTTTTTGGAGAACGTTACAGTAGAGTATTAAAAGGGTTAAGTAGACCCTTTAGAAAGTTAAGGAGGCTAAATTACAGCATCAACACTCAAGAAACACTTTTGGTAGAACCTTAATGAGTTCAAGCTTAAGATTTATCCCCAGGAACCCTAAAAGAACTGTTGAAGATCTGCCATAGATAGATAAACACCTGCAGTACAAAGTTCTGTCAGAATTCCATGTCATTTTGGAAGCTACTCTACATTTTAAGAAGCTAGGAACCTTTAATTGTCAAAAAAATAAGAACTACCAAGATCTTCAGGACATTTTCAGGTTCTTCAGGCATCTGTTAAGCGTCCATTGTGTAATTCAGGGTTCTTAAAATCTAAGTGAGGGTTTCGGGAATTTCAGGAATTTATGGACCTTTAAAGATGCTCTTGAAGAACGCTTTCTGTTTTCACGACTTGTAAAGTTTAAATATGTAAATATGATACTTGATATATGATATTGTTAATATGTGAAGGATTATTGAAGGATGTGAAGTAATTTGGGAAAAGCCTTGAAGACTTGAAGAGCTGAAGAGGACAAAAGAGTGAGAGAGAGAGAGAGAGAGAGAGAGGCAGAAAGAGAGAGAGAGTGAGAGAGAGAGACAGAAAGAGAGAGAGAGAGAGGCAGAAAGAGAGAAAGGGAGTGAGAGAGAGAGACAGAAAGAGAGAGAGAGTGAGAGAGAGAGACAGAAAGAGAGAGAGAGAGAGGCAGAAAGAGAGAAAGGGAGTGAGAGAGAGAGACAGAAAGAGAGAGAGAGAGAGAGAGAGAGAGAGACAGAGAGAGAGAGAGAGAGAGAGGCAGAAAGAGAGAGACAGTGAGAGAGAGAGACAGAAAGACAGAGAGAGAGAGAGAGGCAGAAAGAGAGAGAGGGAGTGAGAGAGAGAGACAGAAAGAGAGAGAGAGAGACAGCGAGAGAGAGAGAGAGAGAGAGAGAGAGAGAGGCAGAAAGAGAGAGAGGGAGTGAGAGAGAGAGACAGAAAGAGAGAGTGAGAGAGAGAGAGGGAAAGAGAGAGCGAATGAGAGAGTGAGTGAGAGTGAGACAGAGAGACAGAGCAAGACAAAGAAAGAGAGTTAGAGGGAGTGCAAGAGTGAATGAGAGAGAGAGAGAGAGAGAGAGAGAGAGAGAGAGAGAAAGAGAGAAAGGTGAAAATAAATTATGAAAGCGTTTCTTTTAACCGAAACATGCTTGTAGAAGTTTTCCAAATTATCCGTAACGTCTTCATGGACGTCGCTGCTCCTATATAGACGTGTCGTACCTTCGGAATAATTTGAAGAGCAGGAGGTCATTACTGGTGAGTTAAAGCAGCAATTAAGGACTTGTGTGGCAGCGAGGCAGAAGGTTTAAAGCCTACAGGCCTGGTATGGAAGAATGTTCCCATCCTGCTTGTTAGAGAACGAGGCAGCACGCATCTCATTAGCATACCGCCGAACGCTTTGATACGCCGTGAAATGCAGAAGCCAGCTCTATTAATATTTCAGAAGGGCCTGCATAAAAATCAACATTTTTGTTACATTAAATTAACACGTGTTCCTCTGGCGTTCTGCATGTTTAATTAGGGTGAGCTCTCGTGTCAGAAGGAATACGGAGAGTGCCGTGTGATTTGTTGTGATTACTCGGGAACACTGAAGAACCCTTCACCAGGATATTTGTCTGCTAAAAAAAAACAGGCTTGTACGGACTTTGCTCTGGAAAAGCTCGACTGCACAGATTCTGCACAGAGCAGAACTTATACTTCATACAGCATGCTTTAAGCAAGGCACATCCTAGAACAGAACATTCAGAACTCCTTGGTTCTCCTTCTGAGCGACTCCGTATATGTTCTTTGTAGAATCTTAAAACAGTGTTTCCCTGTCAGAAAGTGGTGCAAGTAGAACCCATAATGATCCAAAGAATCCTCAAGGAACGTTTTTATTTAAGTTTAAAAGAGTAAAGTTTTAAGAACCACATTATTGGGTGTGTTCCAGATGGAACGGACTGCAAGAAGAACTATACTGGGTGCTAAGATATGTTAAGTATCTAATAAACCCTTGAGGAACCCTCTATCTTTAAAAGAGATCCAAGACTAAATGTTCCAATACATGAAAAGGGTTCTTTCTGGCTTTGTTGGACCAAGAACCATAATATTGGGTGTTTTCCTGTTGGAAATGACAGCAAGAAGAACCATACTGGGTGCTAAGATATGTTAATCGTCTAATGAACCCTTAAAGAACCCTTAAAGAACCACCAAGGCAGCTAAATCTTAAACTCCTGACAGGTTCTATGTGTTAAAAAGAAAATAATCAGCAATAATTTGGATATTGTATTACATACTTTTAGCCAGTTAAGACATACAGGGTTCTTTTCTTGGTTCTTTGGACAAAGAACTATACAACAGGGTGTTTTTTCTATTGAAATGTTTGCAAATAGAACTATACTGGAAGCTAAGCTACCTTAATTATCCAATGAACCCTGAAAGAACTTGAAGAACTCTTTGAGATCCTTTATTTCGAGGTGTGCAGCAAGTGTCAATAACTAAATAATAAACATCTGACAGGTTCTAGGACTCTGGGTTCTAGTCATAGACTCTTAGATTCTTAGTTCTTAGCTTATGGAAAGGGTTCTACTTGGAGCTCTTTCTGATTGGAAACTTTACTGTGTGGTTCTGTATAGAATGTTTAAGGATTTCTCTTTGGCACGACAATTGATTGAACGACAATAAAGAATTCTAAATTCTAAAAATTCTAGAATTCTAAAAATTTTAATGTTATTTTAAGAAGCTAAGAACCCTTAAAGTTAATACATTTGCTCATAAATAACCCATGAGAAAAGTTCTTCAGGGGTTATATGAAGATTTATTGGAAAAGAATACTTTCTTCATCAGCGTGGATGGTTCCATGAAGAACCCTTAACATCCTTGGAACGTTTCCATTAGACAATGGAAAAAGGTTCTCTGGACTATAAAAATGTTCTTGATAAAATGGCGCTATAAGAAGGGCTTCTTTTAAGAACCGCTTACTGAAAGGTTCTTTGAGGAACCAAAAAAGGTTCTTCTACAGCATGACAGTCCTTTTTTATTTTTTTTAAGAGTGCAGATTAAAAATAATGAATAATGCTAAGCTTCTTAAAATTGTAGACTTTGTTCTAGAAAAGTTGATGAAGAAGATGAAATGTAGAAGAACTTTAGGAAGCTAGGAGCCTTTAATTAACCCTTGATGAACCACAGAGGAACTAGCAAAGGAGAAAAAAGCAGAGAATCCTGACTATTTTCTTTTTATGAACTGTTATTAAGTTAAGTGTAAAAATGGGGGGGGGGGTTAATTGGATCGTTTTGGGTTCTTCACTTTTTTAAATAAAATAAATTGCTCTTAAAAAATTTAAAAAGCTTAAATATCACCTGAAATTAAAAAGAAAAACATTTTTTTAAAAAAGCAAAAAATGGGAGATCTATTAAAATGTGCTAGAAATAATTTACATTTTTTTAATTAAATGTATAATTAAATTAAATTAATTATCTTTGTCAGCATGAAACTTCCTGAACTTCCTGAAGTCTTTGAGAGATCATAGAATTTATTCATGCTAGTTTTCTATGCTAGCTTTAGCATTAGCACATTAGCAGTAGCTTCTTTTTCACAGTTTTCATCATTTACTTTTCAATTACTTTTTTTTAATTATTATTATTTTAATGAATACTGCTTTTCCTTAATTGAAAAGATGACGAATATTTTCTCCACATCCAGGAGCTGAAGTCAGATCTGACCCTGAATAAAGCTACCTTGAAACTCAACACTTATATATATATATATATATATATTTACTTACATATATTTCTAGACAAAAAAATGCACTTATTGTACATGAGAAAGACTCTTTTTCAATAAATAATTTTTAGTATTATTATTATTATATATTATTTTGTCTCTGAAACTCAATCACCTCAACATATAATCTTTTCTAAGATCAGGTTCTTGTGGCGATGCAGCTCTCGATTCTTTTCAGTGTGTCTAACATCGCTAAGTGAGCTCATAAAAAGGAGAGAAAATGACAAACTGCAAGCTATTATGTGGCAGAGAGAGAGAGAGAGAGAGAGGGGGGGGAAAAACAGGAGGAGAATGTCAGTGGTCGGAAAAAGCAATTCATTAAGAGACTTTGCGTCGATTCAGAGACTTTAGAAACATTTTAATTAGAGAGAAGAACTACTGCTCGGGAGGGACACGTGTGGAGAAGGGTTTATTATTTGGTTTTAATGGAATAATAATAGTGAAAAGTAGAACGCTGCATGAAGTTGAATGGTCCAGAACATAAGCGTTAATCTGCCACTGCGTTCGCTTACAAACTGCTCAGATCCGGAAGAGAGGTTGGAGAGTAATATCAGTGTTCTCTCATCTCACTTATATATCTTTAATGTAACTATAGAGCCTTTTCCTACCTGAACTATGTCCCTGTGTGATTCTAAACTAAACAGAATCCTGGGGTTGTGTAGTCGGAGGTTTCACACTGCTCCTCCTTTCCCCGGGGTTAACACTGAATCCTGGCTCTTCACAATCTGCCCTTGTTTCACACTCTACATTCCTAAACCTGCATCTGCTCATTTGCATATTCACGTATCGACAGCTCTGATTGGATAAATTCTGGGTGCAGACGCTGTAAATATCGTCTCGTCTCAGGCTTTCACTTTTATCAGTGAGGAAAAATGTTCAGCTCTGTGCTTCTGCTCTCCAGCAGCTTCTATGATCTTTCACAGCTTTATCCTCTGTTTAAGTTTGTCGTCTAGTCGACCGGACACTCGTTCCTTCCTCGATATCAGACTTATGCTAATGTTTCAGTGTGGCGTATTTCCTCCTCGTTACGGCGCATACTTCCCTGATGTTCACAGTGTGATCTATCCATTCATCTATCTATCTATCTATCTATCTATCTATCTATCTATCTATCTATCTATCTATCTATCTATCTATCTGTCTGTCTGTCTGTCTGTCTGTCTGTCTGTCTGTCTGTCTGTCTGTCTATCTATCTATCTATCTATCTATCTATCTATCTATCTATCTATCTATCTATCTATCTATCTATCCACTCATCTATCTATCCACTCATCTATCTATCTATCTATCTATCTATCTATCTATCTATCTATCTATCTATCTATCTATCTATCTATCTATCTATCTATCTATCTATCTATCCACTCATCTATCTATCTATCTATCTATCTATCTATCTATCTATCTATCTATCTGTCTGTCTGTCTGTCTGTCTGTCTGTCTATCTATCTATCTATCTATCTATCTATCTATCTATCTATCTATCTATCTATCTATCCAGTCATCTATCTATCTATCTATCTATCTATCTATCTATCTATCTATCTATCTATCTATCTATCTATCTATCTATCTATCTATCTATCTATCCAGTCATCTATCTATCTATCTATCTATCTATCTATCTATCTATCTATCTATCTATCTATCTATCTTTCTGTCTGTCTGTCTGTCTGTCTGTCTGTCTGTCTGTCTATCTATCTATCTATCTATCTATCTATCTATCTATCTATCTATCTATCTATCTATCTATCCACTCATCTATCTATCTATCTATCTATCTATCTATCTATCTATCTATCTATCTATCTATCTATCTATCTATCTATCTATCTATCTATCTATCTATCTATCTATCTATCTATCTATCTATCTATCTATCTATCTATCTATCTATCTGTCTGTCTGTCTGTCTGTCTGTCTGTCTGTCTATCTATCTATCTATCTATCTATCTATCCATCTATCCAGTCATCTATCTATCTATCTATCTATCTATCTATCTATCTATCTATCTATCTATCTATCTAGATGTTCACAGTGTGTTTTGTCTCCTGACTCTATCTACCAAGACATTAATTTTGGGTGTTGTTCAGCTACGTCCTGTTTTTTTTACTGGGATTTTTTACGTCCTGATTTTACTGGAATCTTACTGGGATTTTATTGGGATTTTACTGAAATCTTACTGGGATTTTACTTGGATTTTACTGGGATTTTACTGGAATCTTACTGAGATTTTACTGAGATTTTATGAGAACGCCTTCAGAAGAACCTAAAGTGAGAAGAACCTCCATTTCGGTGGGACCTCCTCCTGGGGCGGTGGTGGCTCAAGTGGTTAAGGCTCTGGGTCGTTGACTGGAAGATCGGGGGTTCAAGCTCCAGCACCACCAAGTTGCTACTGTTGGGCCCTTGAGCAAGGCCCTTAACCCTCTCTGCTCCAGGGGTGCTGTATCATAGCTGACCCTGCACTCTGACCCCAACCTCCAAGGATGGGATATGCAAAGAAAAGAATTTCACTGTGCTGTAATGTATATGTGATAAATAAAGGCATAATTATAATTAATCCATGTTTTGCTGCAGAGAGAGGATGGACGTGTAGTTTAAGCGGTTCCTCATGTCCACAGGCGTTAATATTCGTTACAGCAAGTCAGTAGAAATGAAAAGCGATTCCTGAGATTTTTTTCTCCTCTCCATCTTATTTAATCTTCGTTATGCAATTTAGAAAATATCAAGGCCTTTTCTTTATGTCACAGCTGTGTTACGTATTTGAGAGCTCTTTGAATATCGGGTTATTGTATGTAAACACCATAAGCATGAATGTGACATGAACCAAGGACTCGGGACAATATGAGAGAAATCTTTCCTTATTATATGACACCGAGAGTTATCGACACCTCCGGCTGTCACTCAACTGTGGCTCGGTATTTTCTACACCACAGATAAATAGTTTACCTGCGTAAAACGTCTAACAAGGCGTCCGGGCCTCGCTAACTGACCCTCTTGGTATCTTCATATTTAATTTAATAGCAGAAGCAACCAAACTACTGGTCTACTGTGCAGCAGTCATCACCACTCTGTTGTATGCATGTGACACATGGACACACCAAAAAGCTCAACCATTTTCACTTGACCTGCCTCAGAAAGCTTATGAACATAAAGGTGGCAAGACGGTAGTAGTCACCAGGGCCAAACTACACTCTATCTACACCCTACTACAGAGGTCACAGGTTCTCTGGGCAGGCCTTGTGGCACACATGCCAGATGTATGACTCCCAAAACTGTGCATTGACCTAGCATCTGGAAAGCGACAGACAGGTGGACAATGCTTTAGAGGACAGTCTGACCAGTGGTAGCTCAAGTGGTTAAGGTGCTGGGTCATTGAACAGAAGATCGGGGTTCAAGCCCCAGGACTACCAAGCTGCCACTGCTGGCCCCTTTCGCAAGGCCCTTAACCCACCCTGCACCAGGGGTGCTGCATCATAGCTGACCCTGTGCTCTGACCACAACCCCCAGGGATGGGATATGCGAAGAGAGAATTTCACTGTGCAGTAATGTATATGTTGTATGAAGTTTGGGGCAGTGGTGGCTGAAGTGGTTAAGGCTCGGGGTTGTTGATTGGAAGATCACGGTTCAAGCCCCAGCACCACCAAGCTGGGCAATAAAGCAAGGCCCTTAACCCCCTCTTCTCCATGGGGCACTGTATCATAGCTGCCCCTGCGCTCTGACCCTAACTTCCTCAGCTGGGATATGCGAAGAAAAGTCTTCCACTGTGCTGTAATGTATGTGTGGCGATAATAAAGGCATCTTGCCATCAGTTAATCTTAACAAAGTGTCTTCTGATTCCTGGGAGGAGCTGGCACAGGAGCTGGCTCAAGAGCTCACCAAAGCCAACAAAGGCTTTAAGGAGGCCAAAGCAAAGCATGCAGATGAGTGAAGAAGAAGACGCACTAGCCACAAGAAGAGGGCAGCTTGCACCTCATCATCCACCACCAAACAGTGACCAAATTTTCGGAGGTACTTCCGTGCCAAGATCTGCGGACTTGCAGAATTTGATGTCATGGTCATCTTCGACTATGACAAGACGAACATCATCATCATATTTAATACAGAACACAATCACAATGTACATTTCACTAAAATCTACATGAACATCGTTAAATAATTAAAGACTAAATGAGATGATTTGTGAGACGTCAGACACCAGACCCTGCAGGTGAGCTAGCTTAATGCTTCCTGACACACAGCGAGTAAAAAAGCTGGGCTGTTGTTTCGGTGCTCGCCGAAGCCCTCGAGTGTTCTTTGTCTCTTTCTGCCTTAATGTGAAATGAAAGGTGCAGCAGAAAGGCTTCCCCAAGTTAAATGGACTGTTAGATCAAACGAGAGCCTCAAGGGCATTTCACCTCAGCCGTGTTTACAAAAAGCCTCCGCCGTTCTGCAGGCAGGAGTTAATGGAGCATGACAGAGATACGCTGTTTTGTTGAATGGAGCAGTTTTTTTTTGTTTTTTTTGACAGGGAAAGTGCTAATCATGCTAATCAGCGTGACCCGCTATGAGAGTTTGAGATTTAAACAGGTTTTTTTTTTTTGCTTGATATTTTCCTAAACCAAATGAAGAACAGGATTAAGTCCAGCGCCACTGTCTGTTGCTTTGATGTAACCACAGAATGGTAGATTAAATACGAGAGGATAGAATCTATCTATCTATCTATCTATCTATCTATCTATCTATCTATCTATCTATCTATCTATCTATATATCTATCTATCTATCCATCTGTCTGTCTATGTCTATCTATCTATCTATCTATCTATCTATCTATCTATCTATCTATCTATCTATCTATCTATCTATCTATCTATCTATCTATCTATCCATCCGTCTGTCTATCTATCTATCTATCTATCTATCTATCTGACCGTCTGTCTGTCAATCCATCTATCCATCCATCTGTCCATCTCTCTACCTAGCTACGTCTCTATTTGTCTGTCCATCCATCCATCCATCTATCGATTTGTCTGTTCATCTATATTTGTATAGTATATTATTGTATATTATGAGCGTTTATGGAAGGAGTCTCCAGTGTCAGTCTTTCTCTTCAGGATGGAAGAGTTGACATTAAATATTATTATAAATGATTTAAAAAGTGTTTCATTCATTAATAAATCCCTGCCAGTGAAACAGCTTGTGGTGTTTTAGGGAAATGATTCACTTCAGGTTCGAGTCGTCTTTCATTCCGTACATTCAGCCTTGGGCTCTGCATCTACACAACAAAAGAAGTAATTAAAGTCAGAGCTGCTGGATTTTACAACGAAAATTACATGAAGGAATCCAGATTTTCACCTACTGGCCTCATTATGCAGTAAGATGTAGAGAAGTAAGTAGAGCTTGTCTAAAAGTCTGGCCAGGGAACGACAAAGCAGTAGAACCTGCCAGAACATGGAGCAGAAGGTGAATAGGTTCTAAATGCACACAAGAGAACCTCTGAGTTTTATCTCCTAATTTGTTCCCCTGCTCCAGAGTCCAGAGGTGGTGCTACGTCTTGACCCCTTGAAGTCTGTTCAATTTCATTGTCGAGTTTATTTCATGGAGGTAATGAGTTCCTTCCCCACCAGTTCCACCAAGAGCCCCAGTTTCCCTGTTTCATGTCACAGCTGCACACCAGGCCTCCACTTCCTCCTCCTCAATGTTTCCTTGTTGTATTTTGTCAGGTCTGATCAGCAACACAAAAAAACTGAGCCTTGTATCAAAGCTGTCATACTCGTACGCCTGAGGATCCTGAACGTAGCATAAAGGAACATTCGAGCTACATGATGGACAAATGATCTCCTGGTAGAACGAGGAAGGAGGAACAGATGGGATCTTCTGAAAATGCTACATATTGGTCAGTGTTTGGGTCGTGTTCAGGAAATTGTCTCCACAGTTCACTACAGAGTAAACCCAGCACTGCTGTCTGATAGTTTGACCTCCAGTACAATTTGCATTTATTATTATTATTATTATTATTATTATTATTAGATTTATTTACACCAATGTAAATATAATATAAATGTTTACACCACCATCATCATCATCATCATAATCATCACTTACCCCCTTTTAGACATCATACCAAACTGTACCACCATCTTCATCTTCATCATCATCACTTACTCCCTGTTAGACATCATACCAAACTGAACCACTATCTTCATCATCATCATCATCATTGTCATCATCATCACTCTCACTTTCTTGATACTATCACTGCTGAAGTCAGCTGCTGAAATCACTGTACAACTATCATCATCATCATCATCATCATCATTCCTTTCTCCCTTTTAGACTTGATACCAAACTGTACCACTATATTCACCATCTTCATCATCATCTTCATTATTTTCAACATCATCATCACTTACTTCCTGTTAGACATCATACCAAACTGAACCACTATCTTCATCATCATCATCATCATCATCGTCATCATCATCACTCTCACTTTCTTGATACTATCACTGCTGAAATCAGCTGCTGAAATCACTGTACAACTATCATCATCATCATCATCATCATTCCTTTCTCCCTTTTAGACTTGATACCAAACTGTACCACTATATTCACTATCATCACTCTCACTTTTTTGTACCACTTTACTTTACTGTACCACTATCTTCATCATCATTATCATTATCATCATCATCATGACTCTCACCTTCTTGTTAGACTTGATATCATCACTGTACTGCTTTCTTTACCCTCCTCCTCCTCCTCCTCATCATTGCTTTCTTGCTGTATAGACTTGATACTATCACTGTACCTTCATCATCATCATCATCATGACTCTTACCTTCTTCTTGTTAGACTTGATACCATCATCTTCACCCTTTATCATCATCATCATCATAATCATCACTTTCTCACTGTTTCTCACTTGATACCATCACTGTACCTTTATCTTCACCATCATCATCCTTACTTTCTTGATACAATTACTGTATCACTATCTTCATCATCATCATCTTCATCATCCTCATCATCATGACACTCACCTTCTCCTCATTAGACTTGATACCATCTCTATACTGTTATCTTTACCTTTATCATCATTTGTCTCGGCTCCGCCCCTTAAACTACAAGTAGGAAGCTTTGAATATTCCTCCAGATTCCAACACAGTGTTTAACTGTCGCAAACTGAATAAAGGAGCTAAAAGCACATGATTATCCAAGGAACCCTTGAGGAACCCTTGAAGAACCCTTTTTTTCTCTAAAGGGTGTAGACACAGATGAAGACTTTTTGCACCATTTCTTCCTCTTCGTCACACTGCTGAATAAATAAAGCTAGACTTTTCCAATCTTGTCAAGGTGACATTCTTTCAGTCAGATGAATGACATTGAACACATTCAAAACATTCCAAAGGCAACTTCACGTAAAAAAACAACTTTATCCTCTGTGTCTATTTATGAAATAAAATGGAATAAAGTCATGAATACAATGGAGTTTGTGGCAAGGGAATCAGGACAAAGGGAAATATTTGTCCTTAATAACGCCTGGAGTCTTTGGTCTTTTCATGAAGCTGTAGAGTTGTGTGCTTTGTGCGCTTCACAATTCTTTAAATCGCACCTTTACGGAAAAATTGCGTATGTTTCACGTCTCACAAGTGACTATGTGATCATATGGTGAAAAAAGAAAATAACATTCCTGAGAGAAAAATTGCACGTGAATATAAAAAGATGTAGAATTAAAATGTAGAATTTTTTTTTTTTTAATGTGTGTTTGTGCTCTCATGGGGTTCGTCTATGTGAGAAATCACGTGACAATAAACGTGAAAAACGCACATGAAACTGAACGAAGATCAGATGCGACGATTTCTACTCATGAGGTACACGTGGAAGATTTAAAAAAATGTGTGTAAAACTATTAAAAAATAATGAGAAAAATAAAAATACATAAACGTGAAAAATTATACAAATAAATAAATAAGTAAATAAAAAGAAATTAGAAATGTAGCCAATAATAACCATATAAAAAAAATTAACTGCAGAGTTAATAGTGAAAAATAAAAATAAATAAATGTGAAAAGTGATACAAATTAATTAATTAATTAATTAATTAATTAATTAAAAGAAAAAGGAGCAAATAATAACCATATAAAAATATAAATAAACAAAAAAATTAATTGTGTATAAAACCTTTAAATAGTGCAGAGAAAAATAAAAAAATAAACGTGAAAAATGATATAAATAAATAAATAAATGAAAAGAAATTAGAAATTGAGCAAATAATCATCACGTAATTTTTTTAAATAAATAAAACAATAAAAAAAATAAAAATCAACAATCAGCAAAGTGCAAATAAATTAATAAATTAATAAACTTAAAAAAATAGATGTATAAAAAATAATTGTGTGAAATAATCACGTGTGAAAGTGAAGCATCAGATGATGTGTCTAACACACACACACACACACGCACACACACACAGAATCACAAGAACATCATGTGACTTAACCCAAAATAAAGGTCAGCTGTTTCTGCAGGAGTTTCATCACAGCTTCTTGGTTTCCTCCAGCTGCTGAAGTCTGAGAACGTGAAGGACGTCACTGCTGAAAGGATTCCATCAGGAGACTCCTCTTCGTGTTGGGTTTTAGGTTTAAACAGTGTGTGAGTGCACAGAGCAGCTTCTTTAAATATGATCACAGTTTATTTCACACTGACCAATGAAGAGACCAAAAGTGGGCGTGTCTTAGTGCTCGCACACATGAGATGTTCTAGATTTTGAGTATGTTTTTACCCCTTTTTTCCTCTCTGCCAATTAATGTTAATTTATTTAAATGGCTGTGAGTCTGATCTAAAACGAGTCTGTCGGCTCTCAGTGGGTTTTAGACGTGTGTTTTTCCCTCTGTTGGAGAAACTTACACAGAATTTTACAGCTCAAAGATCAAATCTGAGCTGCTTTTTAGATGAACAATCACTCGAAGCATCTCAGAGAGCAGAAATGGGTTCGAGATCAACATTTACTGTGAAGATACAAACATTTGTGTGGGAAAAAAAAAAATTAAAAATTTTAATTTAAATTAAAAAAGAAAAGTTTTAATAATAACTTTTCTATGAATATATCACCCCTAGTAGGCTAAAAACAGAAATACTTCTGAAACACTACAAGGATGAAGGAAGGAAGGAAGGAAGGAAGGAAGGAAGGAAGGAAGGAAGGAAAGGAATTAAAGGAAGAAATAGAAGGCAGTGTTGGAGGCAGGAAGGAAGGAAGGAAGGAAGGAAGGAAGGAATGGCAGGAGGGAGGGAGGAAGGCAGGCAGGCAGGGAGGCATGGAGGGAGGGAGTTAGGAAGGAAGGAAGGAAGGAAGGAAGTCTTGAGTGTCTACTTTCATCTGAACTTCATATTAACCTCCACTGTGGAGTGAGACATGACAAAGACGCTCAATCATCAACATGGACACCACTAAACAGGAGGAAATGACATTTTTTTCATCCTCACGCTCTCTACTACACACATCTATTACAGCCCACTGGTCAATAACAGGACATCATCATATACTGTAGCATCACTGGGTACCTCATGGTTTTCTTCTTCTTCTTTTTCCTTTCAGTTTATTTGTTAAAGTCCTAAAGCTCGACCCTGATCGATTATATCTCTCTTTTATACTCCCACTAATCATCTGTAAAGAAAAGAAAGTTTCAGTCACTGAATATAAATGTTCAGAAAGTCCAGAAAGAGTTTGTGATTTCTTCCTAATTAAGATTTCAAATGAAAAGATTTCTAGTTCTGTTTATAAAATCTACTACAATGAGTCCAGGGTTCAAAGAGAAATGTGTTACTGATTACACGGCTCTGCTGCATCGATTCTATATACCGCAAAGGATCGATAAAACACAGCACAGTGGGAGACGGATTTAAAATAAATATAATAAAACACAGAGAGAGAGAGAGAGAGAGAGAGACCCGAGCTGGACATTCACACCTATAGATATTGTCCATCCGGTTTCCAAGGACACAGCAGATTTAATACTATAAGGCTTCAGGTGGCGGTAAAAAGAGCGAATTAATGACAAATATATAAATAAATAACATTAAAAAAACACCCTGCCCTCTTAAAACGAGAACCTTGTGAACTAAAGAGCGAGGGTGAAAATTCCATTCACCCTCACTTCCCTTTTTTTATTTTGATTTTTTGATTTTTGTATTCACCCCAGCCGACGCCGGATAAGAAAAAGAAAAAGAAACGCATGTAAAGAGGTCAAAGCAATCAATTAAAGAAGTCAAAGAGAATCCTTGGAGCCGGGACGAGAGCGCATTTTGTTTCTACTTCCTCCGTCTGTTGTACTTTCCGGGTACGGTGAAGAAAAAACACGGCATTGTGTCGGCAAAATAAAAAAAAGAGAAAAAAAATGAAAGCGAGTGAAAGGAATTTTGAAATGAATGGGTTTTTTTCCCGTCCTTATCTGAGGTGAGGTGAAAAGCTACAAAAGATCACAAAAAAAATCCATTTTAATTTGCACTGCTGCAGAGAGTTGTTAACTCAGTTAACTCTAAACCCGCCGTCGCTAACGGCGACGCTAAACCGCACTCGTCCAATCACGATCGATTACCATCTTTTTTCTTTTTTACACCTTGTCCAAACCACAGACGCTAAACACACACACACACACACACAGGTTTGCTGATGTTTGTTAACATTTTTAATATTTACATTTATCATTTTCTTAAAAAACAAAACAAAAAAAAACAAAAAAACAAGAGGACGCTAAGTACCCTCTTTTTTCCGCAAGAAAAATATCATTAATGCGACAAACAAACGGTGTTCGCAAAAATAAAGCTCGTTTCAGCAAGCTACGTGGAACCTGGCAGTGCTAGATACACTAGATACTAGAAAAAAATAATATATCTTGTGATTTTGGTGTAAGAAGAATAGCATCTCTGTCAACAAAAATACGATCGACTTCAAAACATCTGTAGCGACATCTGTCCTGCTGAAGAAGCAGTACTTCCTGCTGTCTAAACCTTCGCGGGTTCCTCTTCATCCTCGACGTCTTCGTCCTCGAGAGCCTCGATGATGACTTAAAAATGTTTCCTATTTGCTCTACGATGCAGTGCATGAGTACAAAAAAAGTGCAAATGAAGGTTTCTATCGCACTATTAGCTGGGTTAGAGATCTTCAGCCTTTTATTATCACAACAGCTTCTGCGGCTAGACGCTCGCATCGTGTCTCAGTCTGGGGTTTTGTTTTTTCTCCCCCCTCTGCGATATTTCAGAGCGTCGGTCCGACGACATCAACGTCTCGTCTACGATGCGGAAGATGGGGCCGGAAAAATGGACGCTCGGAGATATTCGCTCGGTCGACTTTTAAAAGGAGGAAGGGAGAGCAAGAGATCGGGCGTGAGATAGCACCTCAGTGACCGGACACGGCTTTGGCTGAAAAAAAACACAATCAAGAGTCAGGATTAAACACAAAGAAAAAAAAATAATAATAATCATGGAAATCTGGAGAATAAAGTCGAGTGAAGAATTCATGGGAGGTTTGTAGGAGAAAAAACATGGAAATAATACAAAGAAATAAGAACGATTGAGAAGAAGAAGAGGAGAAAGAAAAGAGAGAAAAGGAAGGAAGGAAGGAAGGAAGGAAGGAGGGAAGGAAGGAAGGAAGGAGAGAATGAAGGCGAGAAAGAAAGAAAGAAAGAAAGAAAGAAAGAAAGAAAGAAAGAAAGAAAGAAAGAAAGAAAGAAAGAAAGAAAGAAAGAAAGAGGAAGGAAGGAAGAAAAGAAGGATAGAATGAAGGAGGGAGGAAGGAAGGAAGGAAGGAAGGAAGGAGAGAATGAATGAAGGAAGGAAGGAAGGAAGGAAGGAAGGAAGGAAGGAAGGAAGGAGAGAATGAATGAAGGAAGAAAGGAAGGAAGGAAGGAAGGAAGGAAGGAAGGAAGGAGAGAATGAATGAAGGAAGGAAGGAAGGAAGGAAGGAAGGAAGGAAGGAAGAAAAGAAGGAGAGAATGAATGAAGGAAGAAAGGAAGGAAGGAAGGAAGGAACAAAGGAAGGAAGGAAAATATTAAGTTAAATATGAAGAATATTAAGGATGAAAAAAGGAAACAAAAAGTCAGCAATATAAAAAGAAAATGAAGAAGAAGAAACATTAAAAGTCATTAAGTACTAATTAGAGTGTTATACCATCTTCAACCACAACCGCAGATTGTTTTTCCTCATTAGTCTTTATGTGAGAGCTAAAAGTTAATGATTAACATGTTCCTCCAGATTCATCCACAACAGGAGACTCATGGAAAACGTCTCGATGCTCCAAACTCACAATTTTACACATAAAGAAATCGGACATTCTGTGAAGGGACTCGGACACACCCGAGCTGGGAGGAGCTCTGCTCCAGGGGGCCAATACTTTTAGACTCGACTGTACGTGTACCTCTCGTGAGAGATTAATGATTTCAAGACCACATGGAGGTTAAAACATGATGACTGGATACATGTGTGGGTCTGTGAAAGAAAGAAAGAAAGAAAGAAAGAAAGAAAGAAAGAAAGAAAGAAAGAAAGAAAGAAAGAAAGAAGGCTACCTTACTGTATAGAGGGAGATAAAAGTTCTCCTCCCTCACTCTGTCTGCAGCATGTCACAGTGAAAAAGAGATACAGTTAAAGACTTCACACACACACACACACACACACATATAAAATCATTTCTTAGTATTAAAACATTAAAACAGATTCATATATATTTACTCTATACATACACAAACATGCAGTGTGTGTGTGTGTGTGTGTGTGTGTGTGTGTGTGTGTGTGTGTGAAGGAGCAACTGTAACCTGAAAGTCGCTTGGTTTTAGGGTCGAAAGAAAGAAAGAAAGAAAGAAAGAAAGAAAGAGTGAGAGCAGTGAGAAGGAGGTGTGGAAGCCGATAGAACCCGCAGCTCTTTGTTCATTTCACACAGTCCACAGGAGATGTGTTTATTTGTGATAAACAAAAAGCCGTTTAGAAACAATTCACACACACACACACACACACACACAAACACACAAACACACACTTCTGCTCCAGATGTGGAGGCAGCTGGCTGTGTGGGGGGAGGGGGATCTGTCTTCTCATAGAGTCATGCACAATCATGCAGACAACAATGTGGCAACACATACACACCAGACACCACAAACACTCTTACACCATATACACACACACACACACACACACACCCACACCACTTACATAACACACACACATACACACACATATATACATACACACTTACATCACACACACACTCACACGCATGCACACACACATACATACGTACACCGATCAGGCATAAAATTATGACCACCTGCCTAATATTGTGTTGGTCCCCTTTTTGCTGCCAAACCAGCCCTGACCCGTTGAGTCATGGACTCCACTAGATCCCTGAAGGTGTGCTGTGGGATCTGGCACCATGATGTTAGCAGCAGATCCTTTAAGTCCTGTAAGTTGCAAGGTGGAGCCTCCATGGATCAGACTGGTTTGTCCAGCACATCCCAGAGATGATTGAGATTGAGAGGCCAGGTCAACACCTCAAACTGGTTGTTGTGGTCATCAAACCATTTCTGAACCATTTCTGCTTTGTGGCATGGTGCATTATCCTGCTGAAAGAGGCCACAGCCATCAGGGAATACCGTTTCCATGAAAGGGTGTACATGGTCTGCAGAAATGCTTAGGTAGGTGTTACGTGTCAAAGTAACATCCACATGGATGGCAGGACCCAAGGTTTCCCAGCAGAACATTGACCAGAGCAGGACACTTGCCTTCTTCCCATAGAGCATCTGGGTGCCATGTGTTCCCCAGGTAAGCGACGCACATGCACCCGGCCATCCACGTGGTTCATCAGACCAGGCCACCTTCTTCCACTGCTCCGTGGTCCAGTTCTGATGCTCATGTGCCCATTGTTGGTGCTTTTGGTGGTGCACAGGGGTCAGCATGGTCACCCAGACCGGTCTGCAGCTATGCGGCCCCATACACAACAAACTGTGATGCACTGTGTATTCTGACATCTTTCTATCAAAACTTCTTCAGCAGTCTGAGCAACAGTAGCTCGTCTGTTGGATCTGATCACATGGGCCAGTGCTCATGATGTTATAGCTGATCGGTGTGTATATATACGTACACACACACACACACACACACACATACGCACACACACACACACACACACACACACACACACACACACGCGGGAAACACTCAGCAGCAAGTGCACTAAAGTAGTTATCAGGTTAGTGTCTTACTTTTGTTTGCTCTGATTAGACAAAGGTGTAGTGAAATCCATTGCTTAGAGGAGGAGGAGGAAGAGGCTGGGGGGAGGAGACAACAGGAACGACAGCAGAAGGAGGGAGAGGAGGTGGAGGAGGAGGAGGAGGCGGAGGAGGAGGAGGAGGAGGAAGCATGGTGGGACTGTTAACCTGCGGAGAAACTACACAGGAACAGAGAGCAGAGAAGGGTTAATAATACATACACACAGTAACACACACACACACACACACACACACAGAGTAACATACACACACATATACACACACATACACACAGTAACACACACACACACAGAGTAACATACACACACATACACACACAAACACACACACACACACACAGAGTAACATACACACACATATACACACACATACACACAGTAACACACACACACACACAGAGTAACATACACACACATACACACAGTAACACACACACACACACACACACAGAGTAACATACACACACATACACGCAGTAACACACACACACACACAGAGTAACATACACACACATACACACAGTAACACACACACACACACAGAGTAACATACACACACATATACACACACATACACACACACACACACACACACACACACAGAGTAACATACACATACATATACACACACATACACACACACACACACACACACAGAGTAACATACACATACATATACACACACAAATACAACAGTGACTCTGTGTGTGTGTCTGTGTGTGTGTGTTTTACTCTGTGTGTGTTTTACTCTGTGTGTGTTTTACTCTCTGTGTGTGTGTGTGTGTGTTTTACTCTGTGTGTGTTTTACTCTGTGTGTGTTTTACTCTCTGTGTGTGTGTGTGTGTGTTTTACTCTGTGTGTGTGTGTTTTACTCTGTGTGTGTTTTACTCTGTGTGTGTGTGTGTGTGTTTTACTCTGTGTGTGTTTTACTCTGTGTGTGTGTGTGTGTGTTTTACTCTGTGTGTGTGTTTTACTCTGTGTGTGTTTTACTCTGTGTGTGTGTGTGTGTTTTACCCTGTGTGTGTGTGTCTGTGTGTGTGTGTGTTTTACTCTGTGTGTGTGTGTTTTACTCTGTGTGTGTTTTACTCTGTGTGTGTGTGTGTTTTACTCTGTGTGTGTTTTACTCTGTGTGTGTGTGTTTTACTCTGTGTGTGTGTGTGTGTTTTACTCTGTGTGTGTGTGTGTTTTACTCTGTGTGTGTTTTACTCTGTGTGTGTTTTACTCTGTGTGTGTGTGTTTTACTCTGTGTGTGTTTTACTCTGTGTGTGTGTTTTACTCTGTGTGTGTGTGTTTTACTCTGTGTGTGTGTGTTTTACTCTGTGTGTGTTTTACTCTCTGTGTGTGTGTGTGTTTTACCCTGTGTGTGTGTGTGTCTGTGTGTGTGTGTGTTTTACTCTGTGTGTGTGTGTCTGTGTGTGTGTGTGTGTTTTACTCTGTGTGTGTGTCTGTGTGTGTGTGTGTTTTACTCTGTGTGTTTTACTCTGTGTGTGTGTGTGTGTGTTTTACTGTGTGTGTGTGTGTGTTACTCTGTGTGTGTGTGTGTTTGTGTGTGTGTGTGTGTTTTACTCTGTGTCTGTGTGTGTTTTACTTTGTGTGTGTTTTACTGTGTGTGTGTGTGTGTTACTCTGTGTGTGTTTTACTCTCTGTGTGTGTGTGTGTGTGTGTGTTTTACTCTGTGTGTGTGTTTTACTCTGTGTGTGTTTTACTCTGTGTGTGTGTGTGTTTTACTCTGTGTGTATGTGTGTGTGTGTGTTTTACTCTGTGTGTGTGTGTGTGTTTTACTCTGTGTGTGTTTTACTCTGTGTGTGTGTGTTTTACTCTGTGTGTGTGTTACTCTGTGTGTGTGTGTTTTACTCTGTGTGTGTGTGTTTTACTCTGTGTGTGTTTTAGTCTGTGTGTGTTTTACTGTGTGTGTGTTACTCTGTGTGTGTGTGTGTCTGTGTGTGTGTG
>NC_080719.1:1925000-1932500 GCF_019097595.1 Hemibagrus wyckioides
TGTATCTGTGGTGTGTGGAAGGAGTCTCCAGTGTCAGAGATCTGTACAGCTGTCACTTTTTCTGCATCTTCAGTTATTTACTTTCTACGACTTTATCTTCGTTTGTCTTCAGACTAAACTAACAGAAATAAGGAAGGAAAGACAAATAAACATGGAAAAACAAAAAAAGAGGTGTTTGGCGAAAAAAGAATGAATGTATGGTCAAAAGTAGGAAGGAAGGAAGGAAGGAAGGAAGGAAGGAAGGAAGGAAGGAAGGAAGGAAGGAAGGAACGAACGAACGAATTAACGAACGTATGAATAAAAGAAAGAAAGAAAGAAAGAAAGAAAGAAAGAAAGAAAGAAAGAAAGAAAGAAAGAATGAAGGAAGAGGAGAGAGAGAGAGAGAGAGAGAGAGGCAGAAGAAGATCAAGAAGAAGAAGAAGAAGGAGAAAAGAGTATAGAGAAATAAGAAAGAAAGAAAGAAAGAAAGAAAGAAAGAAAGAAAGAAAGAAAGAAAGAAAACTAACAGAGAACAGGAAGTAGCACTTTAGCTTTTGTACAACAGTGACAGAGACGGTGACAGAGTCAGGACCTGTGTGTGTGTGTGTGTGTGTTTGGGTGTGTGTGGAGTTTACTCTGTCTTCAGTAAACAGTTGAGCCTGAGAGGCAGAAGGACACTTTCTACAGACATTTCAACTCCATACACACTGGACCTGAGGTAGCCTCATGCAATCCAGGTGTGTGTGTGTGTGTGTGTGTGTGCATGTATAACGAGAACAAATAGTTTAATAAACAGTTTAGAGCTCATAAACACAGATGCAGCGGGTTGTCCATGTAGGGACGGGATTTAAACAACACGCTCTTGTCTCCGCGTCCGGCCTTCAAGGACGACCTCTGTATTGTACATAAAAGGTCAGTTCGCGATGCTGACCGGATTATTGGTTTACAATCCGGAAAAAAATCCGTTAAAGAAGGAGAAAACAAACGCAAACAGCATCCAGAGAAAACAGGAAGCGTCTCACGAGCGCCAAAAAACCACAACATGCATCAGTGCTACAGGAGAATGTAGAGAACGTCATTGTGCTTACTGAGGAGAACCGGAAGAAACACACACACACACACACACACAAAAACACACATATGCACACACACACACACACAAACACACACACACACGCACACACATGCACACACACACACACACAAACACACACACACATGCACGCACACACACACACACACAAAAACACACACATGCACACACAAACACACACACAAAAACACACACTTGCACACACACACACACACACACAAAAACACACATGCACACACACACACACACACAAAAACACACACACACACACAAAGACACACAAACACACTCTCATGACATATTAATGACACCATGTGCATTTATTAGCGTATTTTTTTTATTATCATTCCATTTTTTTCCACATTCCATGCAAACATCAGAAAAAATAATCGTGCAACGGATTTACAAACGACGATTTATTTATTTATTTGTTTATCATCAAAAACAGAGCGAGGGGACAAAAAAAATAAAGGCTCGAAGCCTGATGACACTGTAGAGATGGAAAAAAGGAAAGAATGCAGGAAGGAAGGAAGGAAGGAAGAAAGAAAGAAAGAAAGAAAGAAAGAAAGAAAGAAAGAAAGAAAGAAAGAAAGAAAGAAAGAAAGAGAAAGCTTAGCGATATACGTATAGCACATCACTATACATATTCACGTGTCATTGTGTTTGTAGTGCTGCGTACATGACAAATAATAATTAAAAACTCTTTGAAATGAAAAAAGGAGAGAATAAAATACTAAATCAGGGCGGGGGGGGTGAGTTTTCAGAATACAGACACGGTGATGGTGATTAGTGTGGTGATTTATTAGCATGCAGATCTCATTCAGCATTCTAGAACATTCTGATTAGAGAGCAGAGATTAGGCATGTGAGCGTCGCGGATGACGTGGGAATGAAATCAGGCGTTAGGAATGACGTGAGAATAAAAAAAAAACGAGCGATATAAATGACGCGCGAATAAAATCGGGCGATAGGAATGATGTGGGAATAAAATAGAGCGTCGTGAATGACGTGAGTATATAATGGAGTGTGTTTTGGATGACGTGAAAGTAAATTGAGCGTGATGACTGACGTGAATAAAATCAGGCGTCTCGAATGACATGGGAATAAACGTGAGCTTTATAAAAGATGTGTGAATAAACTCGAGCGTCATGAATGACATGAGTGTGAGTGAGCGTGGCGGATGACGTGAAAGTAAAATCGAGCGTGATGATTGACATTAGAATAAAGCCAAGCTTCAAAAATGACATGGGAATAAAATCGAGCGTCATGAATGATGTGACAATAAAATCGAGCGTCATGAATGAAGTGACAATAAAATCGAGCGTCATGAATGACGTGACAATAAAATCGAGCGTCATGAATGAAGTGACAATAAAATCGAGCGTCATGAATGAAGTGACAATAAAATCGAGCGTCATGAATGACGTGACAATAAAATCGAGCGTCATGAATGAAGTGACAATAAAATCGAGCGTCATGAATGACGTGACAATAAAATCGAGCGTCATGAATGACGTGACAATAAAATCGAGCGTCATGAATGACGTGACAATAAAATCGAGCTTCATGAATGACGTGACAATAAAATCGAGCGTCATGAATGAAGTGACAATAAAATCGAGCGTCATGAATGACGTGACAATAAAATCGAGCGTCATGAATGAAGTGACAATAAAATCGAGCGTCATGAATGAAGTGACAATAAAATCGAGCGTCATGAATGAAGTGACAATAAAATCGAGCGTCATGAATGACGTGACAATAAAATCGAGCGTCATGAATGAAGTGACAATAAAATCGAGCGTCATGAATGACGTGACAATAAAATCGAGCGTCATGAATGACGTGACAATAAAATCGAGCGTCATGAATGACGTGACAATAAAATCGAGCGTCATGAATGACGTGACAATAAAATCGAGCTTCATGAATGACGTGACAATAAAATCGAGCGTCATGAATGACGTGACAATAAAATCGAGCGTCATGAATGACGTGACAATAAAATCGAGCGTCATGAATGAAGTGACAATAAAATCGAGCGTCATGAATGACGTGACAATAAAATCGAGCGTCATGAATGACGTGACAATAAAATCGAGCGTCATGAATGAAGTGACAATAAAATCGAGCGTCATGAATGACGTGACAATAAAATCGAGCTTCATGAATGACGTGACAATAAAATCGAGCGTCATGAATGACGTGACAATAAAATCGAGCGTCATGAATGGCGTGACAATAAAATCGAGCATCATGAATGAAGTGACAATAAAATCGAGCGTCATGAATGACGTGACAATAAAATCGAGCGTCATGAATGGCGTGACAATAAAATCGAGCATCATGAATGAAGTGACAATAAAATCGAGCGTCATGAATGACGTGGGAATAAAATGGATGACGTAAGCACAATGACGCTGAAGCAGAAGCAGCCGAAGCTCCTCATGTTGTGGTTTTATTGGAGTTATGCTCACTGTAGCAGCTGATGCATGTCAGAAACGCGACTTTTACCTAGAACCGCTAGATCCCTCTGACTAGAGCACTTCTATAGCAACGCGTTAGCACTTAGCTCCATTAGCGCTGGTGTTAAAAAAATTTAAGAAATACTCCAAGAGTTTACACCTTCATCTCCATCACATCTTCACAGAGTGAGAACAAAATAATTCTTTCTTTCTTTCTTTATTCCTTCCTTCCTTTATGTGGAGATCAGGATAAAACCACTGGAGTATTCCTTTAAGTTTCAGCTCTCTGACATCACACACCAATCACCCTTACAATCCCATCATCCTCCAGGAGCGAGAGCACATGCGCACACACACACACACACGCACGCACACACACGCACGCGCGGGTTTAGCCGTGTGATTGATTTAGCCGTACACAGCAACACCACACTGAAAGTGCAGAATCACGTCGTTAAACTCGTTACACCAAACGATGTTATGATTTAAACTCGTCATCATTAGTAGCTGTGCTTTGTGTTTAATAAAAATCATTAAATCATTAAATCATCAAATCATAAAAATCATGGCATCTCTCACAGATCAGAGCGCTTTCTCATGAAAATCAACTCTCTCGTTTCTTTATTTCTGTAATTCCTCATCAAATCCCTCTACCTTCACCAAATCCATGACTCCACCCTCTCTCTGACCTCATTTCCTGTTTCTGACACTTCCCCGAACACTCACTCACCTGCTAAAACCTGTACTTCAGTCACTCTCTGGTTTTGCTAATGCTAAACGTTAAACACGTTAGCATTTTATTGCTAAAAATCCCAAAGCGTTGATGTGTGTTCTTTGTGTGAGAAAGAGCTGAGCTCTAACGTACTGATCCCAGGTCTGCGGAAACGGGCCGCGAGGAAGAGGAAGGAGGGCGAGACGAAGAGGCCTGCCGCTCGCCCTGGCTCAGGGTCCGCTTGCGTTCTCGCACTAATGCCTTCTGGTGGCGCTTCATCCTCTCCAGCTGCTCATCAGCACTCATGCGACCTCGCTGCTGCTGCAGCTGCTGCGGCGGCGCTTCGGACGTGTACAGACGCTCCAAGGCACTCTTTGGTCTCTCCTGGTCAATACAGAGTCGGGGGGGAGGAGAGGAACGGAGGTGGGGGTAAGGCAAGAAATAGACAGAAGAAGAAAGAAAGAAAGAAAGAAAGAAAGAAAGAAAGAAAGAAAGAAAGAAAGAAAGAAAGAAGGGGTGGGTATAAATGGCATAGAAATGGAAGGAAGGAAGGAAGGAAGGAAGGAAGGAAGGAAGGAAGGAAAAAAGAGCAAAGTAGTGGGTATAATAGGAAGAGGGAATGGAAAGAAAAGGGAAAAATAAGAAAGAAAGAAAGAAAGAAAGAAAGAAAGAAAGAAAGAAAGAAAGAAAGAAAGAAAGAAAGAAATGGTATAAAATGAAAAAGGAAGGGAAGGAAGAAAGGAAGCAACAAAGGAAGGAGGGAAGGAAGAAAGGAAGGAAGGAAGGAAGGAAGGAAGGAAGGAAGGAAGGAAGGAGAAGAAGGAAATGAAGTAAAAGGTGGGTAAAAAGGGAGAGGGAAAAGGAAAGAAAGGAAATTAAAGAAAAAAAGAAGTGATGGAAAGAAAGAAAGAAAGAAAGAAAGAAAGAAAGAAAGAAAGAAAGAAAGAAAGAAAGAAAGAAAGAAAGAAAGAATTGCTGTTTAATAGCGAATCTAAAATCCTTTCTTTCTCTCTGAGCTCCATGGGAACGTATCCTAGCGTGATTACTGTGTTCTGTGTTTTTTTCACCAGTTTGGAACTGTACCTTTAAGCTGGACGTGTCAGTTCCTCTCCTCAGGGTGACGTATGAGGAGATGTTTGTGGACTGATGGAGTCTGGATGAAGATCCTGTCACACCTGGGACACACACGAGATCAGAACCGAGAACCGGTCAAAATCCAAACCCCTGCTTATCACCATAGCAACAGCAATGGCATGTTATCCTTACCTCTGCTTGGTAAGGTCTGGTAGCCTCCATCTTGCCCCAAACCACTCATCTGCCCAGTGACTCCTAGAAGTTCAGGTTCACTGAGGAACGCCCGCAGTTCCACCTTGTCTCCGTTGGGGTACTGTCCGATCTCGCGGTCACGTTTGCGCTCGTCTGATTGACGCTTCAGCCCACGGACGGACGTGTGGCGGATGACGGAGGTCTCCTTGGGAAGGAGCGGGATGGCTGGAGGCTGGTCATCTGGACTGTAGAGGTGGGGGAGGGGAGGTCTGGGTGGAGCGTCTTCTTCAGCCTGGAAAGAGTCCAAACAAGCCTTCAGAGATCTGATCCGATCCGATCAACAAGCGACGCAGCAATGTTCTCTCTCTCAAAATTTCTTTTGATCACATGGTCTGATTTTCAGCATTATAACACAAGCAAATTAAAAATGTTAAAAAGAGGCGGAGCTAACACAAATATATTATCAGGTTTATCAGGAGGTGTGGTCACTCGTGCTGTCGTGATATCCGCTCCTCTCGTTCTTTTTACCTTTGGATTATTTTTCCAGTTTAATGTTAACACGTTACATGTTTGGACCAATCAGATCGCAGCTCGGGGAATAAAAGAGAAAAAACAACGTGTCCATGTTGATGATTGAGCGTCTTTGTCATGTCTCACTCCACAGTGGAGGTTAATATGAATGTGTTAATCCAGGTCAGTGACAGATGTTGGATGTTTCTTACCCATACTGGTCTGTGGGACGTTTGGGAGAACTGGAAGGTCTGAACACTGGGCTGAACTGGACTGAGGTGAGGACTGGACTGAGCTGCTTTCGGTTCTCCCACCAGGATAGAAGGCACAGATGGAGTCAACGCCGAAGGCACGAGTTTCCTCTCTGCCTCACATACACACACACACACACACACACACACACACTGCCAGTGAACACAAGCACACCCAGATGTATGGTACAGTATACATGACAGACGGGTGCGAGTACCTCGGGGGTGGCTCCGGTGCGTGGGGGTGATGGCGGGGAGAACTGCCCCAGGCTCACCTGGGTTCTGCACGGAGTCCACGATCATTTTGTAGTTGGCTTTGCTGGAGCTCAGGCCCGCCATCACGTCCTCGATGCGCCACAGCTCCTTCCTCAGCTGACCTTTCTCATGCTGATGTGGGCAAGAACAAAATCCTGTTATGTTTCTCTTTTGGTGAAAATGATTTTAATAATAGCGGGACATGATGGTGTTTCAACTGACCAAAAAAACACGAGTAAAAAATTTCAGGAGCTGCTTTGTTTAAATCTACCAAATTATGAAATCTAGCACTCTAAAGGGGACCTTAGAGTTCTTCTTTACCTCCCTGAGAACTGCTTCATTAAGAAAATAAAAATAAAGACATTTTACCGAAACTGTCATTCAATCAGTCAATTAAAGATCATTCAATTAAAGATCATTCAATTAATAAAACAAAAAAACAGTCAGTTAACCCATTCATACACTGCTTAAATACACCGGTCAGGTGTAACATTGTGAGCAGTTCCAGGTGAAGTGAATAAGACTGAGTATCTCCTCATCATGGCACCTGTTAGTGGGTGGGATATATTAGGCAGTAAGTCAACATTTTGTCCTCAAAGTTGATGTTAGAAGCAGGAAAAATGGACAAGTCTAAGGATTTCAGCGAGTTTGATGAAGGGCCAAATTGTGATGGCTAGAACACTGGATAAGAGCATCTCCAAAACTGCAGCTTTCGTGAGGTATTCCCAGTCTGCAGTGGAACCGGTGACAGGGTCATGGACTCATTGATTCACGTGGGGAGTGAAGGCTGGATCGTGTGATCCGATCCAACAGACGAGCTACTGTTGCTCAAACTGCTGAAGAAGTTAATGCTGGTTCTGATAGAAAGGGGTCACAATACATAGTGCAGGACGGGTCAGGGCTGTTCTGGCAGCAAAAGGGGACCGACACAATATTAGATAGGTGGTCATAATGTTATGCCTGGTCAATG
>NC_080719.1:1937500-1942500 GCF_019097595.1 Hemibagrus wyckioides
TACATTGAAAGCTCAATATTTATCCTTTTATTTATTTACACGCTAACTTTTCAGCATGCTAAGTGCTGAGCTGGGATCAGTACCGGCTCAGACACCAGACAGGAAATTCACAATAATCCTGCATTCCTTAAGAATTTAAAAATAGCGATAATCGAGAGCTGAACCGTCAACTGACGAAGGTCCCAATAAGAGGCAGCGGAACCGGATAAAAGAGAAAGCGGAAAATAAAGAATTTCACCTTCAGGTCAAGATACTCCAGGTCCTTCTTCAGCTGTAGGTACGTATCATCTGCCTGTAAGTGAGGAAGACAAGAGATGGGTCACATGACAGGAAGTTGGAACAAATACATCTAGCTACATCCAGCATAACATTAAATTCTTTCTTTCTTTGGATTTATTTATTTATTTATTTGCTTATTAACCATACTTTTACTAACCCATGCTGAAACAATTTAGAAATGAACAGAAACCAAAAGTTATTAAAAAAAATGTTTTAAAAAAGTTGTTTTTAGAACAAAATATAAAAAAAATAATATATGTTTTTCCAGTCTTTTTTACCAATTGTGCTGCTATTTTATAATAATCATTTATTATAATTATTATTTAATTTCTTTTTTTTTTAATTTATTTAAAAAATTGTGCATTCATACATCACTAACATGAGACTTTACTGTTTTGATTCTGTTCATCCACATACAAAGATACAATGTATGTTATAATACTGCTGTGTGCATAAGTTTGTACCCCCCATAGTTTGTGATGAAGAAAAAAAAGGACAGCGTAGTTGTATTTTACCAAAATGTAAACTTTTAAATATTAATATATGAATGTACCAAGAAATCATAAAACAAAGTGCTTTGTCATGATCCTCTCAAAAAGGTAGTGCTATAATACAGTCATAATTATTTCTTAATTATTTTCAAGATCCCAAAAAAATTCTGATTATGTACTTATTTATTGATTTGTTTGTGTAATAAATTTTAAAAAATTCCATGAATGTGGACACTCATGTTTTCGGTTATTTTTTTTCCTTTTATCTCAGAGGAACACAACGTTCTTTTTTCCCCGAGTATGTAATTATAAAATTTTAAATTCTTATCTAAATTTGAAAACTACTGATTTATCTAGCTCGTACAGTAAACATTGCTTTTGTTAAATATTAAATATACAGAAGGTTTAAATTAAAACTGAAACAGGCTTTCAGGTAATACAGGTGATATTTCTTTCCAAAGATTTCCTATTTTAGCCTCTAAAACATGTTGAAATAATTATGTGGTTTTCGAAAAAGTGAAAAAAAAAAAAAAGAAAAGGAAAAATATTCTTTGACCACAAATGCAAACATTTCATATCTGGACAACATTGAAGTTTTTTGGAATGCAGGCACGTTACACAAGCAACATGCTTGAAAACAACCACTGTGCATAACATCATTCTGGAATTTCCATAAAATAAGAAGAACAAGAAGAAGAAGCAGAGGAACAACACGAAGAAGACGACGAAGAAGAAGAAAACGGAAAAAAAAAGTTTTCGGAACAATGCAAAATGCATAGAATTGTTTGACGACAGTCCAAGCCATGGCTCATTCTCCGTCCATGCCAGCTACTGCTATCGCCATCACATCACGGCCATGACATCACGACCCACAGAGCACAGGCGAGCACACAAGGGCACAGAGAGAGGGAAGGAAAAGGGGATTTGAGGGATAAAAAATGAGTCATGATGGAACAGGGTCTGATCTGATTTAAGGACCTTCTGACCCCTTGTGAACTCTGACCCTCTAACCTGCAGGCTGGGACCTGAGAGGCCGTCGTTGAGGTGGGCGAATGCGTCGGCCATCTTGGCCTGGTGTCTCCTGAGCTGGACAAGGAGCAGGGTCAGCTCCTCAGGCTGCAGATTGGTATAAGGAGAGAGAGTGGGTTCAGGATGTGACCCCAAGGTCACAGGGACTGAAATCAGGAGCTCAACCTCCCGACTTTATACACCTCATAGATCACCTTATAGAAAACCTCATAGAAAACCTCATAGACCACCACAAAGAGCACCTCATAGACCACCCCAGAAAGCACCTCATAAAGCACCTTATAGACCACCTTATAGAAAACCTCATAGACCACCACAAAGAGCACCTCATAGACCACCCCAGAAAGCACCTCATAAAGCACCTTATAGATCACCTTATAGAAAACCTCATAGAAAACCTCATAGACCACCACAAAGAGCACCTCATAGACCACCCCAGAAAGCACCTCATAAAGCACCTTATAGATCACCTTATAGAAAACCTCATAGAAAACCTCATAGACCACCACAAAGAGCACCTCATAGACCACCCCAGAAAGCACCTCATAAAGCACCTTATAGACCACCACATACACCACATCATAAACCACAGGACAGACCCCCTCACACAACACCTCATAGCCCATTCATAAACCACCCCATTCACCACCAAATAGACCACCACTTCATATAAACTCTCAAGGCACCTCACAGACCAACTCATAGACCCCCACATACACCACTCTTAAACCACCACCTCATACACAACATCAGAGACCACATAATAGACTACCTTATACAGCCCCTAACAGACCACCTCATAGACCACCTCATAGAAAATCTCACAGACTACCTCATAGACCTCCTCACAGACCACCACATACAACCCCTCATACACCCCCTTACAGACCACCTCAAAGACCCCGTCATAGATTACACACAACCTCTTAGAGACAGCACTTTATACACCACCCCGTAAATAACCATCTCATACACCACCACATACACCACTTCCCAGACCCTCTCAGAGAGCACCTTATACACCACCACATACACCACCTCATCGACCCCCTCAGAGGGCACCTTATACACCACCACCTACACCACCTCATTGACCCCTCAGAGAGTACCTTATACACCACCACATACACCACCTCATCAACCCCCTCAGAGGGCACCTTATACACCACCACCTACACCACCTCATTGACCCCTCAGAGAGTACCTTATACACCACCACATACACCACCTCATCAACCCCCTCAGAGGGCACCTTATACACCACCACCTACACCACCTCATTGACCCCTCAGAGAGTACCTTATACACCACCACATACACCACCTCATCAACCCCCTCAGAGGGCACCTTATACACCACCACCTACACCACCTCATTGACCCCTCAGAGAGTACCTTATACACCACCACCTACACCACCTCATCAACCCCCTCAGAGAGTACCTTATACACCTCCACCTACACCTCCTCATCGACCCCCTCAGAGAGCACCTTATACACCACCACCTACACCACCTCATTGACCCCTCAGAGAGTACCTTATACACCACCACCTACACCACCTCATCGACCCCCTCAGAGAGCACCTTATACACCACCACCTCATTGACCCCTCAGAGAGTACCTTATACACCACCACCTACACCACCTCATCAACCCCCTCAGAGAGCACCTTATACACCACCACCTACACCACCTCATTGACCCCTCAGAGAGTACCTTATACACCTCCACCTACACCTCCTCATCGACCCCCTCAGAAGGCGCTTTATACACCACCACCTACACCACCTCATCGACCCCCTCAGAGAGTACCTTATACACCACCTCACAGACCATATTATACACCATCACATACACCACCTCATTGACCCCTCAGAGAGTACCTTATACACCACCACCTACACCTCCTCATCGACCCCCTCAGAAGGCGCTTTATACACCATCACATACACCACCTCATCGACCCCCTCAGAGAGCACCTTATACACCACCTCACAGACCATATTATACACCATCACATACACCACCTCATTGACCCCTCAGAGAGTACCTTATACACCACCACCTACACCTCCTCATCGACCCCCTCAGAAGGCGCTTTATACACCACCACCTACACCTCCTCATCGACCCCCTCAGAAGGCGCTTTATACACCATCACATACACCACCTCATCAACCCCCTCAGAGAGCACCTTATACACCACCACAAACATCACTTTATAGAACACCTCATACATCACAAACACCATCTCACAGAGCACCTCATAAAGCACCTGAAAGACCCCCTCATAGACCCCCTCACCACTACCTTCATACTCCACCTCATATGTACCCACAGCCCTCTGTAAAAACTTTCCTCCAAAAAAACATAACAGAAGGCATGTTTATACTGACGCACCGTTTTTCCATGTAAGCTCGGCGCACTGACGGTGTGTGTGATGTAGCCCATCGTTGGCATCGATCTTCTGTCTATCTGAACCGGCTGTGAGGATAGAACACAAAAATCAACAAAGAAACACACATTACTAATAAAAAAATTAAAAAGTTTATATTATTATACAGCTATAGGAGATTTGTGGTTTCATTTATTTTTTGTTGTTTCTGTGCTTTTATTTTAAAAAATATTAAATGACAAATTGGGAATTTTTTCTTTAATTTGTATTTATTTTCATCAGCCTAACTATCTTCTAAAAAAGACCGCCTCATAGAATTTGTGTGTGTGTGTGTGTGCTTTTATTTTTTAAAAGAAATTAAATGAAACATTTGGAATTTTTTCTTTAATTTGTATTATTTTTTTAATTTTCATCAGTCTAACTATCTTCAAAAAAAGACCACCTCATAGAATTTCTTTTGTGTGTGTGTGTGTGCTTTTATTTTTATTAAAAACATGTAAATGACACATTTGGAATTTTTTTCTTTAATTTGTACTATTTTTTACATTTTCTTCAGTTTAACAATCTTTAAAAAATAATACACTCTATTAAATAGTGGAACATTTTTGTGTTTTTGGATTGCATTTCTTTTTTGGGGGGAGGGGGGGTTCTATATTTCTTTTTTTTATTTCTTTATTTTTACATTTTCTTTCTGTCTGTTTATGGCACATGCCTCATTTTAACTTCCATGGGGTTTTGTGAAGTTGACATTTTTGCTTATCCCACAGAATCTCTCCAGCAGACCCGTCACCACTTCAGTTGACA
>NC_080719.1:1960000-1980000 GCF_019097595.1 Hemibagrus wyckioides
AATAAATAAATAAATAAATAAATAAATAAATAAATAAATAAATAAATAAATAAATAAATAAATTAATTAATTAATTAATTAATTAATAGATAGCAAGGGTTATTGTAGCTTTTTCATTACTTTTTTATTAAATAAAAAAAATCTAAAAAGTATGTTAGTAAGTAAATCAATCAATTAATCAATCAAACAAACAAACAAACAATCAGTATCAAAGCTGCATAGCTGAACGCAAAGGTTTGTTTGGTTATTAACTTGTTAAAAAAATCTAAAAAGTAAGTAGTTAGTGAGTTAGTGTGGGTTAGTAAAGTAAAGAAAAGTAAAGAAAAAAAAGAAAAGAAAAGAAAAGTAAATATAGAAAAAATAAAAGAAAGAAAGAAAGAAAGCAGCACAGCCACAAGCAAAAATTTTATTTCTTTATTTTAATATATTTCAATGTCATTATCATATGGTACTTTATTCCTCTCTTTTTAATTTATGTTATTAATTTAAAAATCTGTCTGAATAAATGAATAAATGTAACTCATAAAGCTAATTCATGTTAAATAAATTTAAAATAAATTATAAAAAATATATATGTGTTTTTTAAACTTAGTGTAATACACATATTCCTCACCTTAAAGTTTCAGTTATTACAATTTTATTTATTTTTAATATCTACACAATTCTGTTTAATCGCAATACCACTACCGACCACTAGAGGCACTAGAACGCTGACCTAAATGATCACGACGCACCAGAAACACAAGATTTCCATAAACATGTCGTTTTGTGTGTTTAAAGGCAGCTAAAAGGAATGTAGTGTTCAGAGAGCAGGTCTCGTGATTAACACACACATTACAGCCAAATACGAGCTGTGTAAAGAGGCTGGAACGGCATGTCACGCAAAACACACACACAAAACACACAAAGCACACAGGAAACGAAAGAGCCTCAGGTGAGAGCCTGAGGGGACCAACTCGCAAACATTCCTGCAGCATTGTTCTTTTCTCTGACAGAATAAACATCGTCCTAATCACCACATCACTTCCCGTCAGCACCAATCAGATCTTTTCCGGCTCGGATTCATCAACATCTGATTTAAAGAGATTGGACCGATGGGAAAATCCAAAAATATCCCAAAAACATCACATCAGGATTCTCAGACCTGATACTGTACATACTCAAAGCAAAACAAATTTCCAAAATGTGTTGCATTTAACATGTAAAATAAAATTTTATAAAATAAATAAATATTATTTACTTATAAATATTTATAATTTAATATATAAAAATATTTTATAAATATCTGTAATATTTTATTTAAATAAATGTAAATTCTTTTACATGATAAAAATAAATCCATGATTCTAAAAGACAAAAAAGAAACAAAAATGAAAGCAATTAAAAAAAAAAATATATATATATATATATATATAAAATTATATTTATATATAAAGAAAATTCCAACATCACATCACATGCTTTCCAAAAATTTACAATTAAAAATATTTTTTTAATAAATGATAGAATTTATTTTAAAGCATGATATAATTAATTACTTTTTTTAGAGACTCAGTTATTCTTCTCTGGGTCTGAAACGATATGACGAGAAGAACGAGGAACCCTGAATGAGAACCAGGAGAACATCTAAACATCTGAACATCTGCCCTTCTGAGGGTTGTGGAGTAATCCTTTAAGGTTCATTGTGTAATCCGACAACAAACTGTTTTCCTTTCAGAAAGAGTTCAAGGTAGCATTTTATGGAAGATAAAAACCTTTCATTATCCACATAATATTTTAAAAATCTTTTTACTAACAGGATCGTAACATTTCCAGTTAACTGGAACTTCTTACTTTTTGCCCTGATGGTGGATGGTGATGGTCTTTACTTTTGCTATTTTCTTATTCCCATTTTGTGAAGCTTAACAACCTTCTGCCACACATCACTTCCATATTTCTTGTTTTTTATGGTATTTATGAGCTTGGTATTTATGAGCACAGGAATTTGGAGTGTATGTTACCTCAGATTTATACCTCTGAGAAACAGGAAGTCAGGGCTGAACAATTTCCTGTTTCTTAGTCAATCAGATGTACTAAAAATGTAAAATATATCAGTGCGAATTTACTTCACGCGCGAATTTATAGGGGTGCCAATAATTTATAATTTTTTTTAAAACTGTGTTTTGTCACTGAGAGCAGTATATATTTTTGAATTTTTTAAGAAGAGATCAGAAGGTTAATCAATAAATTCTATTTATTTAAGAAAAAAAAGTTCCATATTTCCTAAGAGTGCCAATATTTATGGAGGGCACTGTATTAACCGATTCTAAAGGTTTTTTTGGGGTTTTTTTTAAATGTAACACCTAGAACCTGATTTTTTTAACACCTAGAACCTGTGAAGGTTTTTATTTATTTATTTTAAAAAAAGAAGAGTTTCTGCACCAAATCTGCATGACTTAAAATAAATAATAAAATAAATAAATAAATAAATAAATAAATAAATAAATAAATAAATAAATCCACAAAATCCAGACAGAATCCCATTTCCACTCCACGCTGGAGTTAAGCCTGTAATCTGCAGCTCTTTCTTTATCTGATCACATGACAGTTTGATGAGAATATGATTGCTCTTATCTGACTGGACGTGATCATATAAAAATATCAATTTAAAAAGTGGGCAGGGCTAAACACGAACAAACGTCAAGCTCTGTAATAAAATCCTAAACAAAGCACCACAGATTTATAACCTTATTAATGCAAAGTGATATTTTTATTTTAAGAAAGTGTGTGTTTTAGACGAAGTTAAACCCTTCAGGTAGTCTGTGTGAACAGAATCAAAATTTGGCTGCATGGCTTTTTGTGAAGAGGCGTTTCGTGAATCTCCAGGACACAGAAACAGAAGTGAGAGAGACAGAGAGGTAAAGAGGTGAAAGTGAAACTGAAGGCTTGGTAATTAAAGGATAAAGCAATTAATATACAGGAAGGAAGACGGAGACATGTTTCCATGCAGAGCCTCAGACATCAGTTAGGAAACAAAGACAAGGAATATTTTAATACACATGCAAAGCATTAATCAGCACTAAACACCACAACACTCATCATCATTCAGTTCATTCAGACACAAGAGCTGATGTCTTTATCATTATCACTGTTCTTAGTTCTAACATTAATCATTTTCACATTCAGGTTCAAGAGGCTCAGAGCTCTTCCAAGTGAATCATAGTGAGAAAGATAGTGATCCGAATCTGAATCGACTCGAACGATGGAAGTGACTCAAACTTGACGTGTGTTCTGCATTTGTTTGTTTGTTTGTTTGTTTCTGTGATTTATTGCAAGCTGTTGAGCCAAAGGACAGAGCTGTAGTGGCAGAAATGGCAAGATTTGAGAAAATATCCTATCCAATTTTGTTTGGTCATTTTTCTGATATCTGCACACACTTCATTGGCTGGAATGTTTACCGTGTTTCAGTCAGCGTATCTCTTTCTTTCTGATCAACGAGAGCGTCTTTACGAGCAGGTTTTCAGTTCTACACATTCCTCAGATGATGTTTTTTACTTTTTTTATTGTTGTTTACTTAAATAATTATGTGAATGAATCACTGAATTGAATCGATTCTGATTCTTCAGATTCATTTGATTCAATTCTGAGAAAATGGAGGTAGATGAGTTAAAGTTTGTCCGCAGTTTGGTTCGATGGAAATCTTGCAGTCGTGTGGATAAGATCTAAGGCTTATTTCTCTGAGGAAAACACTGACAGGAATGAATAAGTGAAAAAAAGGAGCTGACCTTCACTATCTACACCCGAGGAGATAGATGTTTTGGATTTCTCACCACCTCTCCTTCAATTAACTAGCAAAAGCATGAAACAAGAGAAATAACCCAAACCAAGCCAAACGAGGGATCTACCTTAAAGGCGAACTTGCGGCTGATGTGGTCTTCAGGCTCCACTGGGGAAATGACGTAACTCGGCAGCGGGATGCTCCCCAACACCGTCTCCTCTCGACTGTCTGCACACACAGAGCACAGAACAAACCAGAGGAAAATAAACCCCATATCCGATCTCGAAACGGTACGGCTTTCCCCGAGAAAGACAAAACAAAAGAAATAACGGTTGTAATTGTTCAGATGTTGATGCAGATGTTCTCCACATCTGCTCCAGTTCTGATCCTGTTGTGTCTCATTTGAGGAAATATGATGAAAAACATTATCCACATCCTTCTACAGGGACAGGAAGTGCCTACGAGAAGCTTTCTATTCTTTCTAAACAGTTAGTGAGAAAGAGAAATCAAGAAAAAGATTTATTTTTAAATTATTTATAATATGATTCAAAAGTGTGCAGATGTTTAGAATGCATCTTAAAAGAGAAAAAAATATTTTTTTAGAGAATTTCTCATTATTAAAATTAAATTTATTTATTTTTCAAATAACAAAAAGGAGTCGTCCCCCCCGTGTTGTTTAAGGCCCTGAATGAATGCATTTGCATAAACTCCGCCCTCTTTTGTAACACATTTTTATGCAAAATATAGGTATGATACATATGTTGTTTTGCATTTTTCTTTTTCTAAACAAAAATTAGCCACTAAATAATCTCCCTATCCTTCATCTATTTGGCTAATTTTATTTTTTATTTTTTTATAAATCCCAAGCAGTCGTGATGAAGACTCACCTTTATAATAGAAGAGGCAGTAATCAGACAACACAAACCACTTCCTCTTCCACAGCCTCATTCCCGAGCTGTCCTGCAGGTCAAACACATCGTTTATTCAGCTTTCCTTCAGGATAAAGCTCTTTAGTATTCGCTGGAGGATTTTAATTTACAGTAAAACAAAAAAATGAATAGAAATAGTGGCCTCTGTAATTGAATTGTAGGTACAGCATTTCCCTCTGCACCAGGATTCATTTGATCTCATTTCTGAGAAATAACACTGATAGATAGAGAGACTTGTACACACGTACACACACACACACACACACACACACACACATAGTCTGTAATTTCTTCAATTTACTGTCTTTATTCATTGACTCATCATCTCTCTATAAGCTCCAGTGGAAAAGGTTTATTAGGGTGAGATTAGTTTCCCATATTAATTTAAACAAACAAACAAACAAACAAACAAACAAATAAATAAAAATGTCAAATAAATAATAATTAATATTTATAAAAATAATAAATGTCTGAATAAATTTATAAATATTTATTTATTTATTATTTGTTTCTTTGTTTTATTGTATAAATAAATAAATAAATAAATAAATATTTATTTATTTACTTATTTATTGTAATATTGGAAATATGATTTCAAAGGACAAGTTGCTGTCTCAAATTACAGTAATTTATTTATTTATAATATTTTATTATAATATTAAAACAAATAGAATGTATTAAATAAATAAATAAATATAAAATAATATTAATAAATAATATTTATGAAAATAATACATGTCTAAATAAATTTATAAATATTTATTTATTTATTATTTCTTTGTTTGTTTGCATAAATAATTAAATAAATTACCTGCTATAAATATATACAAATAAGTAAATATAAAATAAGCTAATAGATATCATTAATAAATAATAATTTTTAGAGCCAGATTTAAGTCACTGGTCAGGAGTTTCAATTTCAGCTCTTCATATTTTTTAGCTCTTCATATAAGCTCACCTCTGATTACATCTATTTGCATAAACCCCGCCCTCTGTTTTGCATATTTGTTGCATATTCATAACGGCCTGTATATATTGATTGTGCTGATATGTTTTCACCCACACACTTTAACCCTTTCTGTGTGTGTGTGTGTGTGTGTGTGTGTGCGCGCGCGTGTGTTATGGAGCTCACCTGTTTGTAAAGCCATCCTCTGACCACTACAGGGACGTTTGGGTTCCTCTTGATGGAGTGATCTCTTTTTCCAAAGCTGTGAATTCTTCCACTGGATTTTACAGGCTAAAGCAGGAAAAAAGACACTCATATTAATATCTCTCTCTCTCTCTCTCTCTCTCACCCTCTCTCATTGCAGAAAGTTTGCTGCTCAGGTTAATAAGACAATGCGGCTGATACTCGTCTCCACGCTGGACTCATTTTAATAAAAACTGCCAAACTGTCAGCAGTCATTTTAATACAAACTCCATCTATGCATCCATGGAGCTTCAGCAGCAAGCGTGAAACACACACACACACAGACACACCCACACACACACACAGACGGTGCAGGCAAATTTCTGGCAGTTTGCTGCTGCATTCTTCAAACAGTCCATTTGTCAAAAGCAAAACATATTGGCTATCTGTCAGCTCGCTGTTATCCACTACTAATTTTAGCAACACATGGCCTCATTTATCAAGTGAATTTATTCGGAAATCGTTCAGAGAAGCATGTACATGTTATCCCGTTAGTCAGGAAACATGTCCGTGTCGTTTCCCGACTTCATTCCCGAGGTGAAGACTAACACACGCTGACGTGAAGCGGATCGATCGGCTTCAAACCGTATCATTGACGACGACTTAATGCATGGATTTTATACACAGTCGAGATTACTCATTCCATTAGGACAAAAGTAATGGCACCCTAGGATAAGAGTAATAGTTGTGCGTGTCTGAGGAAGCTAAAGCGCTGCAGTGGATGAGCTGCATTATCTGTATACTTATTTTTTGCAGTTGTGTGTGTGTGTGTGTGGATATGGTTAGCTCATACATCACCATATGCAGGTTTACTGTATAAAATCCAAATCCTTAATGGATCTGAAAAGAATTTTCTTGTTGTTGTTTGTGTTTGCTCACTGATCGACGAGATCTGAATTTATGAAGAAAAGCTCATGTGTCACGTGGCTAAAGACGGACGACGGTGCTACCGCTCGAGTGTGAACGTTAACGCGGTGATTTATGAGTGTCGTATTTATCCTAGGAGAACGGGAAGGCCGGCCAAATCTGAATACGGGAACCTCCAGGGTCTGAGGCTCTACAGCTGTTAGGGTGGACTGGCAGTGGACCAAACCTACTGATGTGGGCTCGAACCCAAATAAACATCCAGACTGAGTATCAGTCTCTCACACACACACACACACACAGGATCAAAGCCAAAGCAGGAGAATCATGTAAAGAAGTTTTTATGTCTATTTCAATAAAGGTGTGTGTGTGTGTTTGTGTGTGTGTGTGTGTTTGAATCACTTATAGTAGGTTCTCATGATTCTGTTCCTGCTCTAAAGTTGATTATTTTCCTCCAAAAGCACGTCTCTGCGTGTTTTATTCCTCTTATCTCATCAATCTGCCAGAATTTTTTAATTAATTTTGTTATTTATTATAAAAGCAACACTTCTTTAATTTATTCAATGTGTCAAATCTTTTAATCTGAACTAATCTGTAAAGTTTTTAAAGCACATAAAGCTCCTCCTAAACACCACAACTCATTCACAGCATCAACTTTTGAGCTTAAACACCGGGATCTGTTCTAAAATCCGAGGAATTTCTTCCAGCTGTTTATTTCCTGAGAGATTTATGGGGTTTGTGATTGAACGTCTGCATCTCGGCTCTTGCTGCACTTTAACTCCATGCTTTTTATCTTTTATATCTATTACAGACGTTTAAATCGGGTTCCGCTATTTTTGCTCCGATCGCGACGAACGAGCCGAGACGAGGCTGTAATAGGTTAGCGATTTCTTTTTTTTCCATTGGGAAAAAATTAGATTCAATCTGCTCCACTAATGCGGCGGAAACGGCGCCAAAGTTCCGCCAGTTTAAAGCATGGGACTGATTTTATAAGACTTAAAATCATGCTGGTATTTAGAGGAAAGATTGGATGGTGATATATACCACTCTTAAAAAAAGAGAGAGGTTCCTCAGGGTTCTATACAGATCCCTGGGGTTCTGTACATGGCAAATAGAACCCAAATTTACCACCAAAAATAAATCTGGTTCTATGTCGACACCTTGGAGAGCTCTATTGAAAGAGTCACATTAGGACTGAATTGGGTGCCATTACTTTTGGAGTTTTATCTCTATGTAAACAACGCTGTTGTTTACGAATGACAGATTTTTTTAAATTTTTTTTTAGAAAAGATCAAAGAGTTGACTCAATTTCTGAAAAACTGAAAGAATGAAACACTTCAGTAAGGGGGCGGAGCTTCACTGTCATCAAATAATAATAATAATAATAATAATAATAATAATAATAATAACAATAATAATAAGAGCATTAATAATAATAATAACAATAATAGATAATAAAAGAACCCCTAAATGAGTCTAGAAAGTACCATGTGATTCGGATTCAGAGAACCAACACTGGGTTCTTTTCAGTGATCCCTTCAAAATGGTTCTATATAAAGATCCCTTTAAGGTTCCATACACTAGATGAAGCAAGTGACGGAACCGTTTTAGGATCTAAACAGAACCGTTCCTTTCCCGCGTGTACGTTTGTACATTAAATGTAACTCTAAATGGATAAAAAGCATTGAATCAGATCAGTGTCCTCATGCATGACATCAGAGTACTGACCTTAAGTCCTGAGGGACCGTCCACGGTGGACGAGGTGACGGCCACGGAGGACTCGCTGACCATGCTGGAGGGTCTCGGCTCTGACTGCGGCTTGGACATGTGGGAATTCCCTCTGCGGGAAGAAAACACACACATCACACGTGACATCAACACACACACCGCAGCAGGAGGACACTCTCTCTGAGCATCAGGACTTTAATAAGATAACACACTGAAATTAAAGCAGCAGTATGTAAAACATCATCCCTGGAGAGAATTTAGCTCCTCACAGGAAAAATACAGGACACACAAGCAAAAAAGTGGAACAGGAAGAATTTCAAATATAAATAAAAAATAAAATTCTTTGAGTATTAGAGACGGCTGAAGACTAAGCAGAAGATAATCAATGAAGTATTCATATCTGGTGTGTTTTTCTGTCCCTGAAAAATACTCTCATGTTAACTCTAAAACCTTGACATTGTAATAACCCTATGTGCCAACTCTATGTGGACTTTGAGGACGACAACCACAACCACCTCCTCATTAATACACACACTAACATTCTACATCACACAACTGACTGTACATGACTGCAGAAAGGACATTGTTCATATCCCACTCTCCGCTGTCACACAAATGAGGATGAGTTCCCTTTGGAGTCTGGTTCCTCTCAAGGTTCCTCATACCATCTCTAAGGGAGTTTTTCCTTGCCTCAGTCACCTCAGTCGCCTCAGTCGCCTCAGTCGCCTCAGTCTCCTCAGTCGCCTCAGTCGCCACAGTCTCCTCAGTCGCCTCAGTCTCCTCAGTCTCCTCAGTCGCCACAGTCTCCTCAGTCGCCTCATTCTCCTCAGTCGCCTCAGTCTCCTCAGTCGCCTCAGTCTCCTCAGTCGCCTCAGTCTCCTCAGTCGCCACAGTCTCCTCAGTCGCCTCAGTCGCCTCAGTCTCCTCAGTCGCCTCAGTCTCCTCAGTCGCCTCAGTCGCCTCAGTCTCCTCAGTCGCCTCAGTCGCCTCAGTCGCCACAGTCTCCTCAGTCGCCTCAGTCTCCTCAGTCGCCTCAGTCACCTCAGTCTCCTCAGTCTCCTCAGTCGCCTCAGTCACCTCAGTCTCCTCAGTCGCCTCAGTCTCCTCAGTCGCCTCAGTCTCCTCAGTCGCCTCAGTCGCCTCAGTCGCCACAGTCTCCTCAGTTGCCTCAGTCTCCTCAGTCGCCTCAGTCGCCTCAGTCTCCTCAGTCGCCTCAGTCTCCTCAGTCTCCTCAGTCGCCACAGTCTCCTCAGTCGCCTCATTCTCCTCAGTCGCCTCAGTCGCCACAGTCTCCTCAGTCGCCTCAGTCTCCTCAGTCGCCTCAGTCGCCTCAGTCTCCTCAGTCGCCTCAGTCTCCTCAGTCGCCACAGTCTCCTCAGTCGCCTCATTCTCCTCAGTCGCCTCAGTCTCCTCAGTCGCCTCAGTCTCCTCAGTCGCCTCAGTCTCCTCAGTCGCCTCAGTCTCCTCAGTCGCCACAGTCTCCTCAGTCGCCTCAGTCTCCTCAGTCGCCTCAGTCTCCTCAGTCGCCTCAGTCTCCTCAGTCTCCTCAGTCGCCACAGTCTCCTCAGTCGCCTCATTCTCCTCAGTCGCCTCAGTCTCCTCAGGCTTGCTCACTAGGGATGATTTTGTCTAAACATCTAGGACTGTTTGTTTCCTATGTTCTATAAAGCTGTTTTCAGACAATGTTCATTGTTAAAAGCGCTATGTAAATAAAATTACTTTAAAATTAATTATCATTAATTCCGCCCACTGTAATGCCATGACATTAACTCCGCCCACTGTCAAGACAGGTTGTTAACTCCATCCACTGTCATGACATGACATTAACTCCATCCACTGTCATGACATGTCATTGAATCCGCCCACTGTCATGACATGACATTAACTCCATCCACTGTCATGACGTCATTGAATCCGCCCACTGTCATGACGTCATTGAATCCGCCCACTGTCATGACATATCATTAACTCCATCCACTGTCATGACATGACATTAACTCTGTCCACTGTCATGACATGTAATTAATCCCGCCCACTCTCACTGCATGTCATTAACTCCACCCACTGTTATGACGTCATTAACATTAAGTTTCTGTTCTCACGTTGTTTATAGCAGCTAGAAACAGTTAATAAAACAGAAACTTTCATTAAACTATAAAAACTATAAACCCCCCCTGTCCTGAAGATGTCAGAAAACTTTCAGCTTTCCCTCTGACACTGGAGACTCCTTACGTAAATAAACATCCTCTCACAGATCAGTCATTGATTATTATGATTAACAGATTTTAATCACAGCGAATGAGTCGTTACTATAGAAACCGTGACGATGTGATCAGCAGTCAGAGCTGGGCTTCATCTCAGCTCGGTGTTTATGAGCCACGGATTGTTCCGATGCTCTGAATACACTCAGCTCAGACATATTACATTTCTATTTACGAGGTAGAGGACAGCACTCGCGTCTTCCTCACACGCTCCGTTTCCGATCTCTCGCATCACGAGCGATCTCTGGTATTAACAGGGTTATATCAGGATCGCTGAGAAACCCAGCCTCGTGTACTGTAGCGTGTTTGACCGCAAGTGGCATTCTGGGAACAAACAAAACACGCGGGGTCATACCGCTCTGGGTCAAGGGCACTCCAAACACACACACACACACATACACACACTCAGCTGTGGAATGGAACTTACTCACATAGCTCATTATTTTGGTCTTTTCCACTTTTAGCTAGCAACAAGTGCAACAGCTTAAATATAAAATCAAATGAAAAATAAATAAAAATAATTTTTTAAAAGGTCAGTAATGGATCTTTTTATTTTTTAACAGGGTGTGACTGGACTGGAGTGTCATCTCATCAGCATTGTTTTGCTGAGTGTGTGAAGTTATAGTGTGACAGTGTGTGACAGGATTACTCAGAATGTCCCGGCCATGTGTCAGTGTGTGTGTGTGTGTGTGTGTGGGTTGGAGCAAGTTTATCAGTGTGTCATGCAATAAATATACACTGGTTTTCACTTTACACTTCTGTAACCCAGTTATTTTTATGCATTTGACTAGAATGCAAAAGTTTGTGCACCCTTACACAGTAGTGGACAAATCATAAATCCAGCTGCTCGTCCACTGGGCTGGTAAAAGTGCCGGTCTGCCACTGAGTCTCATGTTTTATTTGCTGAGAGACACAACTAACTCGAATAAAAACAGAAGTAAATGAATTATTCTCCACATTTTGTCTTGATGTAATTGATGTGAAGTCTTAGGCGAACATTTTTATACTCAATCTGCTCTCTCTTTGTCTCACACATAAAAGATTTGATGCAATGTTTTAATGGAAGAAAAAAAGTATATACATGGTTTTACATAAAATCATAAACAGCTTTTTTAAAGGCTTTAAAGGTGTCAAAAATTCAGACAATTCATGAATCTGAGATTATTAAAGGGAATTTGTCATCTTCTGGGGGTTAAATCTTCACCTATATAATGAATTAACAAGAATTAATGATTAGTCAAAACACACACATACACACACACATACACACACACTCAGCATACAGGAAGATGGTGAGCAAAAATGAAAGTACGAAAATAAAAACCCCAAAGAGAAACACAACATGAACAGCTGGAACTCACCCCATTAAGCAGATTTCGAAACCCCACAACAAGCTGATGCTTTCATTTTCCAAACAGTGCATGCTTACGCTATGAGACAGTGACCGAAACTACTCACACACACACACACACACACCCCTCATTGTTCTGCCTCCATGTTCGAGGTCAGGATCTTCTTCCTGTGGAACACGAGGCCCCGAGTCCGAGTCCAAAGCTGAACATCACAACATCAGGAAGCTCAGAGGTGGATCTGCTCACCACACTCCACTTCCTCCCTCACACCTCTCTGCCTTTCTCTCTCATTCCTATCCAACTCTTTTTTCCTCCGTTGGTTTACCTGCGTCTCTTTTTGTCCAGGAGACTCGGCATAAAGGATTTCAGAAGCAGGCTGAGAGTCTAATTAGAGTCCAGACTGATGATTAGATCCTGCTCGCACACACAGGGGTGTAATTTGGGTGTGATGGCAGTAACACACACATGTACACTAGCTTTATGCGAGTCTCAAATAGAGGAAAGAAAAACCCTTTGACGATTTGATAAAAAATAAAAAGAAATAAATAAATGAATGTATGAACAAATGAATGAATCCATCATGCAGTGCTTCATGTTTTTGTTAATAACACCATTTCTGTTTGTCCAGCAAGTTTTACATCTGACCGCTCGCTCACCCACATGAAAGTGGAAACCTCCGGAAATTTTTGCCGTGTCCCATAGGATCATATTCCAGACGCGCTATAAACATTTTAAAATGAAATGAATAGTGTGCATCTGTGTAGCACGTGTTATCCGTTCATTTCAAATAACCTACTGGATTCCAGTTACGTCCCTGATCCACACCCATCTCCACAGGCCGGGAGTGTAGATGATTTCGAGAAGCTTGTGGTTAACCACCACCTCCATATTCAGTACAAATGGGTATGACAGTGTGTGTGTGTGTGTGTATACATATATAACCCTTTGTGAGGACACAAAAACACTAAAGGCTCTCATAATGATATAATATAATAACAGCTCTCACAATCAGCAGATCCTCACAAAAAAGGCTTTAAATTTAAATAATTATTAAAAATTATTAATTAATTAATTCGTTAAATTTAGAAAAGTATGTGTATTTACTACCTAGAGTATCATTATGTCAGAGGAACGTCCTCACAATGGAGGAAAAACACGTGTGTGTGTGTGAGTCGGGAAAAACAGTCCTTTCCAAATCTAGATCGGAATTTTTTTTTTTTTAATGAGAACTTGAAGCCCACACCCTGCGTGTCAGGAAGGCTGATACAGTGATACAGACTCGGGCGTTTCCACTGATGAGCAGCTGCTAGGCGAGGTTCTGTTTTCCAGCAGAACATCAGAAAGCAAAGGAACGCCAAACAAAGACAAAGAGAGAGAGAGAGAAAGAGAGAGAGAGAGAGAGAGAGAGAGGAAAATTAAAAAAAAAAAAAGTTGTGTGTTTAGGAGGGAGTGAAAAAGTTTGCATCTTCCTTTGTGTTTGTGTGAGAAAGTCTTGTGTAGCTTTAAGAACAGATAGATAGATAGATAGATAGATAGATAGATAGATAGATAGATAGATAGATAGATAGATGAGCTGATTATTATTATTAACGTATTAAACAAACACAGTTATATGGATGTCATAATAATCAGTATAAAACCACAAGCAGCGATAATCGGGGTCCAAGCACTGAATCGCAAATATGACCAAAACTGCAGTTATGACCTCAATGCCTTCTGTCCACACCTTCACACTGAAACTGTGACACTGAATAAAGATTTTACTTGGAAAAGATTTGAAATAATTTTTTATTAATTTTTTATTATAAATAAATAAATAAATCTGCAAATATGGCAAATTAGCTAAATTAAATAAAAAAAATGTCAATCTATATCTGGAAAGGATTTTAATTAATTATTTAAAAGGTTTTTACAATCAATCAATCAATAAATACATTAAAATAAGCACCTGATCTGCAGATATTAAAACCTGAAAATGATCTGCATAGCAAATGAGTTTTTTTAATAGTCTATGATTATTGTTTAGCTGTTTGTACCCATTCATTTAATTTTGATGACTAACATGAATAACAAAACTTCTGTAATTATTTTAAATCCATAAATTCACAACAAAGCGGTTTGTTTACTAGCGCCTGAAGCGGACATAATGAGCATCTCTTTAACAAGCTAACGAACTTTCACTCCTGCACATCTGTCCCGCTAAAAAGCTCAGTGAACGAAGAAAGAAAGAGGAAAAGTGTCACTCTGTGACGACTCGACTTTAATTACATCCTCAGCACCGGGCTGCAAGATTTCACACCGTCACAGTGTCACACATCCACTCCAGCTTTTAGCCCACTTCTATGTCAGCATACGGTTATGCTAACGTCATCTCTCCGTGTGCTGTGACACAGGTTTAGCTCACTCCTTCCATAAACAGCGTTCCTAATGAGACGCATCAATCAGCCTCGGGGAGGACCGTCGTCTCTCTGAGTGAAAAATGAGCTGCTTTTATTCGAATAAGAGTCTGAGGTTCTGTTACTTAAAAGAGATGATCATCTCGGGGTTCCTCTGGAGCAGGAGCAGGATGTTACATTCCTAGAAAAAGTGGTTCCTTGGGGTTCTATGTAGAATCTTAGGGTTCTGGACTTCAGAACCTTTTCCTTCCCTGTCGACTCACATGGACAGAGACAAAGCTTTCTTTTTAAAATGGTTCTATAAGTGAAACAAATGAGTGCCATTACTTTTGGAGTTTTGAATTAAGTAACAGAACTCTTTTAGGTTCTATGGAGAACCGTTTCTTTTTAAGAGAGTAGGACATAATAAACTGCGAATCCAAAGACTCTCAGATGTATCGGGAGGTTTGTGGGCGTGTCACACACGATTTATAAAGATGTCAAAAGAAAGGAAACTATTCAAGTGAGTCGACTGACGGCTCAGAAATCAGAAAAACTTCTGGAAAAGTACAAGTGAAAGTGAATCTTGCTAACAAAACTCTTAGCACTGATGGCAGAGGAGAAAAAACTGTTATGCTAACAGCTCAGTGCTACGTCTGCAGTTTTGAAAAATGTTCTTTAAACTTTTTCACTTTATATATTTATTAGTGACAGACTTCTTAATCGATGCAAAATCCTGTTTCCTATTGACTCACAAAATCCGAGGTTCACAAATTCAAAAGTCAAAGTTCACCCAGATGTTTAAATCCTGGGCTCTCTGTGTGTGTGGGAGGGGCATACGCTCTCTCCCCTGTCAATCACAGCAACACCAGCCAATCATAAGTGTCTGTGAGGTCATGTATGCGGAAGAGGGCGAATAGCGCTTTCCTCATCGTGTGTAACATTTTATTCACGTGTAAAGGCATTTGTTTTAAAACAGAGTTGGAGTAAAAGTTTTGATTTTGTCTTTAAATGAAATCAGAAACAAACTGGAAACCATTACCTGCAGCTAAGGTGTATTAATTTAAAGAAGGAAGCGATTTCAGCTTGTTGAACTGACTTATTTGCATAGACTCCACCCCTAATTTGCATATTTATTAAGCAAACCTGCAATCCCATATAAAAGACACAATCTGAATCCATAGAGCATGTCAAAATCTTTACAGCAAGTGTTTCCGATAGATAGATAGATAGATAGATAGATAGATAGATAGATAGATAGACACGCAGGCAGGTAGACAGACTGTCTGACTGTCTATATAGATAGAATGAAAGATAAATAGATAGATAGGTAGATAGATAGATAGATAGATAGATAGATAGATAGATAGATAGATAGATAGATAGATAGATAGACATCCCTCACTTTATCAGGAAGTTAAACCCAGCAAGTAGAGACGAGAAGTAAAAAGCCATTACGGTCATTACGTCTGGACGTGTCCAGCTGATTTACAGCGTCTAAAAGCCAAACGCTAAAAGAGTCATGTGAGCAAAATCCTGGCTCATTACCATAAATCCATTTCCCATGATAATAATCCAGCACAATGTGGGCAGTAAATTTTATAGGAAGGTATTAAAAGTGTGGAAGTGAATTAAAGAAAGTCATGAAGAAATTAATCTGATACAGTGACGTTTTAATATTTACACCACAGCGCTGGTGAATTCTGGATTCTGATTGGTCGAGAGATGTTGATAGTTCTGATAGGTTTGTCACTGTGCCCGATCTGATATATTATCGTTTCCATAGTAACAACTCATTGACAGGGACTCGTACGGCAGACGCTACACTAATAATAAATAGAATTTAAAAACTGATGCAAAGAGAAGGAAGGAGTCTCCAGTTTCAGCTCTTCTTTACTTAGATTTAAGGTAAAAACTACAACGTTGTTGTTTAATAAAGAAAAAGTAGGAACATTGGAAAGTTGCTGTAGTGTAAGAGGAATAAAACACGTGGATTACTTCAACATCAGCTTCACTTTTGTTTTTGTTTTTTTTGCAAAAGTACGACACTCTGTGTGTTTCATGAAACATGAAGCAGTGATATGAGAAAGATGAGACACTCACAGTTCCTGCACGAAAAAATCCGTGTTCTCCGGAGATATCTGACCCGTCACGGGATGCCGGAACGCCGTGGTTCTCTGGTTGTGGCTGAATGAGAAGAAAAAGGACAGAGAGACGGTCAGAAACAAGACGACACGAGGCGTCCATCATGATAGGTCTGTGTGTAGCGGTCATGCATTCTACAGGAACACACCAAGAGAGAGGATGAGTTTCCCAGCACTGTGCAGAATGTGGAACAGGCCTGAGGCCAAAAAGCTGGCTGACGCTAGCACACACACACATACACACACACACACATACACACACACACACACACAGTGCCGAGCTCAGCACAAACTCACCAGCAGCACTGTTACTGTATTGATCTGAATTCTATGGGCTTCAGTCGTTACTTTAACTAGGCCATTAAGATCGAGACGAGGACGATGTTTTAAAGACGATGAAAAAAACAAACAATAATATCATTTTAATCCATTAGCACGTTAGTGTGCTACTGTTTTCTACATTTAAATACACTTTTAAAGCACTTGTATGGAGGGAAAACTAACTAAAGTGAGGGAGGGGATGCACAGTTCCACTAAAATTACGCTTAGAGAATCTTATAAATAATAACGCATCAGCAGACCAACAAAAACTTTAACAAAATACACATTCTAATTATTTTTCTTTTATAATTAGGCAAATAAAGTGAATAATTAACGCATTAACAGCTATTTTCATCCCAGGAAAAAGTGTCAAATTTGTCATTAAAAATACAAACACATCTCATTAATTTGTGCATTAACTTACTCTGTTATTGATAATTTATTATATGCTATTATTGTGTTATTTTGTCTTTGAATATTTTTTAAATAAATCTCTGAATTTATTATTTATTTAATATTATTATTTAATAATAATAATAATAATAATAATAATAATAATAATAATAATAATAATAACAAACACATTAACTAATTTAATACCTGCCCTTCATTTTGTATTTATTTACACACAGTGATTTTCCTGCTGCGGTAAAATCCCACTACCTCTCATAAATTAATCAGTATGCTCTGACTCCGCCCACTACGGTAACCTTTTAAGCAGAAACAGCAAAATTTGCATATTCATTAAAACAAATATGCAAAACGAGAAAAAATAAAAACAACCCTGATATTTTGCTGAAGTGAAAAACTGTGTGAAAGAATGGTTTATTTAGTACATCAGTACATAGCACCCCCCTGACAACCATAACAAACACACACACACACACACACACCTCTTTAATGAAACAGGATATCAACAATTTCCACCTTTCTTTCTCCAAACTTCCTTGTTTTCGGTAATCTCCGTAATCTCAGCAGCGTATCCAACATCTGTACAGATAATTTCTATTTGTTCTGTTTTTTCATCCATCAAGTATGAGTTCTTTACTCTTTAAATCGACACGCCACACATCTTCTCCTTCACTCCTTCACGACGTCACGGATTATCCGACTCCGTGCCCCGCCTCTTCGACACGAATAGCTCCAGCTCTATTTTAAAATCCCAGTCATGGTTTTATCTGCGCTCTGAGTCTCTGCTCTTCAGAGTGACGTGTGAGTTACAGGCTGCAGTGAAGCCTGAAGTGCACCTGAGTGACTCTTCACCTCCTACATCACTCCTCACCTACACACATAGAGCTGAAACACTGACCTGAATGTCTGGTTCCACAAGATTTAGCTCTAAATCAGTAAAAATAACAACACACACACACACACACACACACATGCACACACAGACACACACGCACACACAGACACTGAATCAGTAGTACATGAAGCATGACAGGAAAAACATTCCAAACTCAACAGCCCTTCCTTATCATACACACACTCCTCCTCCTCCTCGTCGCCATGGAGACGGAGCTGTCAAACGCTCCCCGTGGCACCGTGTGACCGAGTGTGTCGGTCAGGTCTGTAAATAGTCTGTCATTCACACAGGAATGTGCTGCACTGCATTACCTCATATGGACAACAAGCATGTCTCAAGCACCTGATACAGATAACACACTATTAACACGGGCTCTGTCTTCTGCTCCGCCACGATTCAGCCGTGATAAGAGGGTTAATTCGGACACACACACACACGCACACACACACACACACACACAGAGATGAGATTTCGTCAAGGAAACACCTCCTTCACGTTCACCTGAACTGAAATTTCTAAACCTGACGGAAAATTCTAGCATCAAAAATTTAAAAGGTGGGTGGAGGATTAAATGGAACAAAAGAATAAATAAATAAATAAATAAATAAATAAATAACAGAAAATTCTAACATAGAAAATTTGAAAAAGGGAGGGAATTTAATGGAACAAAAGATAATAAATAATAAGTAAATAAATTACGGAAAATTCTAGCATAGAAAATTGAAAAGGGGAGGGAATTAAATGGAACACGTAAATAAATAAATAAATAAATAATTAAATGACGGGGAAATTCTAACAGAAAATTTGAAAATTGAAAAGAGGGAGGGAATTAAATGGAAGAATAAATAAATAAATAGATAGATAGATAGATAGATAGATAGATAGATAGATAGATAGATAGATAGATAGATAGATAGATAGATAGATAGATAGATAGATAGATAAATAAATCACAAAAATTCTAGCATAGAAAAATAAAAAAGGGGTGTTTTATGATTTTTAATAGTCCACTAGCTAGCCTACGATCATGCAGGAAGAGAAAATTAAAGACATGGCTCCAATCTGTGGCTGAGAAATGAACGTGTGGATGATTTACAACACGATTAACAACGTTGTCGTGTCACCAGAAATCAAGTGTCTTAGTGTGTAGTGAGCGAGGCTCCTTAACAGCACCCTAACTCGAGTACACAATGCACAGAATCATCAACTAGGGAGCCAGAGAGCTGAATGAGACACAGCCTTAGTCTTGGAGTGAATAAATATTAGTGCGGCTATGTTTTATTTACTCCTTTACTATTAAATTACTGTTAAAAATGTGCTTGTCTGTTTCCCAGAACACAGCCGATGGGTTTTCCCAAACCGGCTCATGTTCACTACATCAACCGTTATGCTATTTTTCCCACATCAATGTGATTCAGCTGAGACAGTAAGACTGATGTGTTGTATATGAATGACTCAGCTTACTCTGCATGTCCATGCACATTAGAAGCACCTTGTGGATTTAACAAATTCAGCAAAAAAGCAAAAGTAAGATAGGAAAAGATTTTTTTGCAAAAAAAATAAAAGTAAATGAATCATTTGGGAGTCGACTCAGATTGAGTCGAATCAAATGATCTAATTCACTGAAAAGAGTCTGCTATACAAGAGCAGAATAATCCCATACCATGTTCTCAGAGTTTACAGGAATATCTGACATCATATGGCTCTGAATATAATAACTGATCATCAGAAGCATGATTTTTCACAAGGTTTACCCGTAAAGAGTCAACGTTAC